>NC_060279.1:79619871-79716643 GCF_021613505.1 Equus quagga
CTCACAGATGTGATCCACAGTGTGGGGTCACTAGGACAGGGGGTGCTTGCAGACCTCACAGATCTGATCCACAGTGTGGGAGTCACCAGGACACTGGCCTTAGGAACTGGACGAGCTGCTGTTTTTCTGTCTCTGGCCTTTCATCATGAAATGTCCTTTCTCACTGCCTAGTTGTGGCCAGAGCCCCTTAAAGAACAGAACTGGAGCCCCGTCCTCTGTGCCTTTTCAAATGACCAGAAAATGGGTAGCTGAGTCCTTGGGGATGGCTGCTTTGTGCTGTAAGTGTTGACTACAGTTCTTCATCTTTATGAACCCCGTCCTTGGTCGGCTCAGTCTGGCGGTCCTGCCCGGCTGGGATCTGACCCTGGGTTTCCAGCCCTTGCTGCACAAGTGGGGAGATGGTGAGTAAAAGAGGTGCCAGACCCCTCACGCTACTGCATCTGGTATGGGGTGGGACCCCAACTCCCAGGGGTTCCTCTCTGCAGCCTGGTTTGGGAACACTGTCTGGTCTGTGCCATGACAGCTCATGTGACAGCTGAGCACTGTGGTCTGGCTGACACACAGGTGTTGTCGCTAGTAAAATGCAGGCCTAGGGAGGCTTGGTGTTCTTTTGGGGGGTCCCCCAGATCTGCAGTTGTAAAGTTTCTGAGTGTGTTGAACACCATGGAGGAGGAACGCTGCTGTCATAAATATCCTGCTTTAGGACGGCACCTGCCACTTTGCTGATTTGGGTGAATTCCAGGAATGGCGAGGCCTTCCCAGCTGCAGCGATTCTCAGGAGGTGGCTCCTGGGGTGGATGTTGGCTGTGTGTCAGGTCACATGTCCATGTTGATGACCGCAGGACCTGTCAACATCCTTCATTTGGCTGACCATGTGCCACTTCCTTCAGCTTCTTGTGGGAAGCCTGGGGACTGCGTGTGTGGCAGGTGGAGGAGGCCTGGCGGGGACCACAGGTCCCCAAGGGTGCGCGGACCGTTTGCTTGTGCAGCCTGTGCTACCTGCTCTTGTGCTGGTGTGCAGGGCCTCACTATGAGGTGGCACAGTGAAGTCTGTGCTTTTGCACCTGTTGACTGAGTGCTCGTGGTAACAGTCGAGCCCTTCTGAGCAGAAAAGGACTGGGCTAAGGTGAGGGTGTCGTTGGGACTCGTCCGTCTGGGTGCTGGTGGGGTCTGTCAGAGGTCAGCCACCCTGAACGAACTCAAGCAAACACAGCTGCTACCCTGTAAATGCTGCTGTGGGCAAGAAGGACACGGGGGCCCGAGGCTGCTTATTGTCAGCCAGATCAGGATGTCAACGCTCCCAGGGGAAGTCTGGTGGTATCCCGTGTGTCCCCTTGTCTGCACTCTTCCGAGGACCCACAGCTTCCCTTGTGACAGGCACCACCTGGGTCAGCACCAATTTGGCAGACCTGCGTTTCTGTACAAGCCAGTGGGAAGGAGAATGCCACACAGAATTTCCAGCAATCCACATTTCAGAGCTTGGAAGGGACCTCAGGGATTAGTCTAAATTAATGTTGTGGTATGAGAAGACAGGGAAGCTGCAGGGCTTGGTCAAGGTCACGGCCGCCCTGGGGCGGTGAGGGTGGCCTACAGGTGGTCTTCATCCCCGTTGATTCGTGTGGGTCTGGATTTCCCACACTTTGCTCTCAATTGCTGGACCCACTGGTTAGTGCCTGGTGAGTTTGAGCCATTAGGGTTTATTTCCTCTGCTCAGTGGCAGGAGGAAGTGTGGATTGTATGGAGGGGCACGCCATGTGCACATTTTTTATCCTCACTTCTCATTTCAGTACACATTTATTTTCTGTCTGCTCAGCCATAGGTAGATAGGAGTGGTGCTGACATGAATGAACTTCCAAATGCTGACGGGGTAACTGTGAGTTGTGAGTATTTTTCTGCTAGTCCATGATGTTAGCTCCCTTCTTAGCCTGTAGAGAACCACAGAGTATCAGAGTTCAAGGGCTCTGAGGGAAAGAGCCTAGTCTCAGCTTTCTGTTCATCGGATCCTAAAGCTTTCAAATGATGGAATGTTCCAGCCGTCTCCAAGAGAAATGAATACCCATGTGCATCACCCAGCTTCACAGTTACTGACTCAGAACCATTCTTGTCTCATCTAGAAACGTCTCCTCCTACCTCAGGAGTTTGTTCAGACGAATCTCAGCCCTCGTAAGGTTACAGCATCTCCTAGAGGTGGGGACGCTTTTTCTTAGAGGTGACGACAGCACTGTGGTCACAGCAAGGCGGTGAGCAAGAGTCCCTTTGTGTCATCACATGTTCCATCCATATCCTTGCTGTCGGGGGCCCCTCACTGTTGTAGCGCGTGAGGGCCCCTCACTGTTGTAGCATGTGGGGGGCCCCTCTCTGTTGTAGCGCATGGGGGGCCCCCTCTCTGTTGTAGAGTGTTGGAACTGGGCCTCAGTCACCTCCTGACCTTGTGCTTCGGGATCAGCTGCTTGTCTTGCTTTGTGGGGAGGTTTTCTCTCGGTCTTTTCCCTGCACTTTGTTTAAGGAATGGGGCTGTGTGTCCTGTAGACTTTCTCACATCAGATTTTGTGTGTTGCATCCCTGTGGTGTCATTTAACATGTTCCCCATCCCTGTATTTCTTGAAAAGTGGTAGTTAGATCTAGAGGCCTGGAAGATTCAGGGGTTTGGTTTGGTTTTGGTTGGGGCGTGGGTAGGGAGACTTCAGAGGTGATGTGTGTTTGTCCAGCAGGGGCACATGACGCCCCGTGTCCCTCGTTCTGTGATGTCAGCACTCACTGAGGCTTCCTGCCCAGAGCTGTTAACTCACTGGGGAATGTTGTCATGGCTTCTTTTATTTTAACTGGGGCGTGATTTACGTGCATTAAGGTGTGTGTAAGTTAAGTCTGCAGCAGGGTGCATTACAGCTGCCTGTGCGTCTGTGTAACAGGCACCGCCTAGAGGAAGAGAGAACGTTTTCATCATCCACAGTGCTCTCTCATTCCCTCTCTTGTAGGCACCCCCCCCTCCCAGAGGTCGCACTAGCCTGGCTTCTGTCACTGCGGTTTAGTTTCTCGTGTTCTTCACGTAACTGGACTCGCCAGGCTGTGCCCTTCATGCTTCTAGTTCATCATACGATGTTAGGATTTGTTCTTGCGTTGCATCAGTTGTCATCGGTTCTTTTTGTATTGGGTGTTGTCTTCCAGTGTACGAAAGTGCCATGGTTTATTTATCCGTTCTGTGTCGAGGGACACTGGATTGTCTCCAGTTGGGGGACACAGGCCACCTCGTTTTATTGAGCTTCACAGATGCTGCATCTTTCACAAGTCCCTCCACCAGGAAAAAGCTTATAGCTTGCTGAAAACTCAGGTGATGGTTAGTGTTTTTTAGCAGTATTTTTTTTGTTTATCTTTATGTTTTTATTTTATTGAGAGCACATTGGTTTATAACATTGTGTAATTTCAGGTGTACATTGTTATATATCAGTTTCTGTATAGACTGCCTCATGCTCACCCCGAATAGTCTAGTTTTTATCTGTCACCATACCTATGTGCCCCTTTACCCCTTTCACCCGCCCCCCCACCCCCTCCCCCTCTGGTAACCACTAATCTGTTCTGCTTATCCGTGTGCCTGTTTACCTTCCACATATGAGTGAAGTCATATGGTGTTTGTCTTTCTCTGGCTTATTTTGCTTAACATGATACCCTCAAGGTCCATCCATGTTATTGCAAATGGCACAATTTTGTCTTTTTATGGCTGAGTAGTATTTCATTGTGTATGTATACTGCATCTTCTTCATCTGTTCATCAGTGGATGGGCACTTGGGTTGCTTCCATGTCTTGGCGTGGAAGCAAGAAAGTATTTTTAATTAAGGTATGTAGATTGTTTTTTAGACATACTGCTACTGCATGCTTAATAGACTACAGTATAGTGTAAACATAACTTTGTATGCACTGGGAAACCAAAAAATTCCTGACTCACTTTATTGTAATATTCGCTTTATAATGGTGTTCTGGAACCAAACCCACAATTTCTCTGAGGTATCCCTGTATTATAAATAAAGCTCTATAAACATTCTCATAAAGATCTCATAAAAATGTGGACGTTTCTCTTGGACCTGTACCTGCTAGTGCTAGACATCCACTGGGCTAGACGTGTATTTAATTTTGGTTGAAACCACCAGAGTTCACCAAAGTAGATGCATGTGTTAGACTCCCACCAGCAGGACAAGAGTGCTGGTTTCTCTGCATCCCTACCCACACTGGGTACTGTCAGTCTTGTTAACATGAGCCATGTGGGTGGGTGTGTTGTATGTGTGTGTATGGTGTTTCATTTCCTTTTATTGGAGTGTTGTGTACAGGGAGTGAATGCACGTGGTGTAGTGGTTTCTGGTGAATATACCTGTGTAGCTCACACCAGGTGGGATAGATGTTCCCCTCCCCCCGTTCTTTCATGACCCCTTCCAGTGAGTCACCCACTAGAGGCAGCAGCTCCTCTGAACTGACGACCACGTCGGTCAGTTTATGTGAGTTGTTGAACTTCGTAGGGAAAGGGTCTCAGCACTTGCCCGCTTCTTTCCCTGAGCACAGCGTTTTCGGGGTTTATGGAGGCTGCCTCTGTCAGTGGCAGGCTGACTGCCGGGGTCCTGAGTGCTCACTCCTGAAGGGAGTTTGCGGCTCCTCTGCTTCTCCTCCCCAGAGAGTCTGTGTGAGGCTGAGACTGGTCTTTACTCCAGTGTTTGGTAGAACTCACCATTGAAGCCATCTAGGCTGGGCCTTTCTGGGAAGGTTTTAAATTAAGGGTTCAGATTCTTTGATAGATACAGGACTTCTAATATTTTCTATTTTGTTTCTTGTGTCAGTTTTGGTAAGTTTTTGTTTTTAAAGGAAATTGTCCATTTTGTCAATTTGTCAAATTAATTGGCATAAAGTAGTTTATAGTTTCTCATTATTCTTTCACTGTCTTTATGATCTGTAGTGATGTCTCCTTTAACTGTCTGATTTTATGTTTTCATTCTTTTTTCTTGATCACTCTTGTTTTAGAGGTTTATCAATTTTATTAATCTTTCAAAGAACCAACTTTTTGATGTTGATTTTCCCTAAAGCAGCTGTGCTTTCTATTCCATTAACTTCTATTCCTTATTATTTCCTTCCTGTGTCTTCATGATGCAGCACTGTTACTGTTGCTTTAAACAGTCAGGAGTCCTTACATTTTAAGATAATTACCTATGTGTTTCTTTCTCTGGTGCTCTTCATTTGTTCCTCAGATCTGTGCTTCCCTTCAGCCTATAGTTCTTGTAGTGACAGATTCTCTGTGCTGACGACAAATTCTCTCAGCTTGTTTCACTGAAAATGTTTTTATTACGTCTTCCTTTTTTGAAAAACAGTTCTATCGAGATTTAATTCACGTGCTGTAAAATTCACCTATTGTAAATGATTCAGCAATTTTTAGTAAATTTATAGAGGTGTTCAATCATTGTCTGAATCCCTGCTCCCGTGCCCAGCTCTGGCAACCACTGTCTGCCTCTGCCTCTGTAGATTTTCCTTTCCCGTACATTGCATATGAACGGAATTGTGTAATATGTAGTCTTTTGTGTCTGGCTTCTTTCGTTCTGTAAAACTCTTTGAGTTTCATCTCTGTTGTAGCATGTGTACCAGTCATTTGTTCCTTGTTTAGCGCCCCATTGTACGGTGTACCCCATTTGTCCCCCCATTCGCCATTTGATGGGCATTGGACTGTTCCCACTTTTCACCTGTTAAGAATAATGCTGTCGTGAACGTTTGCACACCACTCCTGCGTGGACGTGTTTCCTTTATCTTGTGTAGATGTGCAGGAGTAGTGTAGCTGGGTTGTGTGTAAGTTTATGTTTAATGTTTTAAGAAACTGCTAAACCATTTTACATAGTGGCTGTAATTTTTGCATTCTCACCAGCAACGTATGAGGGTTCCAGTTTCTCCACATCCTCACCAACACTTGTTAACTGGTTTTTAAATTATTATTATAGCCGTGCTAGTAGATATGAAGTGGTATCTCATTGTGGTTTCAATTTTCATTTCCCTGATGACTAATGATGTTGAGCATTTTTCAGGGTCTTATTTGCATCCATTTATCTTTGGTGAACTGTCTATTCAGATCTTTTGCCCATTTTTAAATTGGGTTATCTTATTACTGAGTTATATGAGTTCCTCGTATATTCTGGATACAAGTCCTTTATCAGATATATGGTTTTGCAGATATTTTCTCCCAGTCTGGCTTATCTTTTACTTTTCTTAATAGTATTTTTTGAAACACATTTTTAATTTTGATGAAGTCTTTTATCAATTTTTTGATTTCATAGATCACGCTTTTGGTATCATATCTAAGAAACCTTTCCTTAACCAAAGGTCATAAAGATTTCCTCCTGTGTTTTTTCCTGGATGTTTTATACTTTTAGCTCAGATGTTCGGGTCTCTGATCCTCTTTGGGTTAATTTTTGTGTATGGTGAGGTAAGGGTCTAAAATTCATCTTTCTGCATGTGGATGTTCAGTTGTCTCAGCACTATTTCTTGAGGATTATCCTTTCCGCCATTGAAGTGACTTGGCTCCTTCAAAAATCACTTGGCCCTCAGCATGTTGGTTTATTTCTGGACCCTCGTCTGGTCTGTTCATCTATATGTCTGATCTTAGACCAGGATCACGCCGCATTGATCACTGTTGCTTTAGAGTAAGTTCTAGAGTTGGGAGGGGTAAGTCCTCCCCCTTTATTCTTCCTTTTCACATTTGTTTTGGGTCTTCTGGGTTCCTTGCCTTTCCATGTAAATTGTAGGGTCAGCTTGTAAATTTCTGCGGCATGGAGCTTGCTGGGGTTTGGGTAGGAATGCATTGACGCTGTAGCTCAGTTTGGGGAGAGTTGCCATCTTAACAATACTGAGTCTTCCGATCCATGAGCGTGTTCTCTGCTCTCAGTCTTCTGGTGACCACCGTCATAGCATCTGAGATTGCTTCCTTTGTGCATCGCGCACTCTGTTCCTTTGTCTTTTCTTTTGTGTCTCTACTTCAGTTTAGATCATTTCCATTTCCTTTATCTTTTCTTCTCCTGCTTCTAGTTGGTGAAGTCTGTTCAATGAATTCTTCGTTTCAGATAATATATTTTTCAGTTTTATAATGATTCTTTTTTGTAATTCCAGTTCTCTGGTGAAATCCTTGATTTTCCCTCATTTTGTTCATCTTTTCTTCTAAATTCCTTAGCCTATTTATTGTAATTGTTTTAAATTACTTGTCTGATAATTCCTACATCTGCATCTTCTGAGGGTCTGCTTCTTTTGGCGCTTTTTTCTTAATCATGGGCCACATTTTTCTGTTTCCTTACATGCTTTGTGATTCGGGGGGGATGCCAGTCATTGTCCTCAAAAGGATGATGTTATTTGTGCCTGCAGAGGCATGCCTTTCCTCTGTCTAGCAGCTGAGGTGAGGAGCTAGTGATTTCCATCCAGTTAGAAATCGGGCCGGGCTGGGCTGGGCTGCGGCGTTCATTCCGTTCATCCATGTCTCACATGTCATCGGGGCGAGATCCGTGTGTACAACATACCGAGCACCCAGTGCCATGAGCTCTGCTCTGCATCTGACCATGGGCTCACCCGCTGGCACCACAGTGTAAGAGCCACATAGTGAGCCTGACATGCCAGCTTTTCTTGAAGATTAGCGTTCACACACAAGTACTTTAACTGGTGAGAAACTTGAAGCATCTTTGTGTGTGTGTGTGTGTGTGTGTGTGTGTGTGTGTGTGTGTGTGTGTGAGGAAGATTGACCCTGAGCTAACATCTATGCCAGTCCTCCTCTGTTCTGTATGTGGGACACTGCCACAGCATGGCTTAATGAGTGGTGTGTAGGTCTGTGCCTGGGATCCGAACCAGCAAACCCCTGCCTGCCAAAAGCAGAGCACGTGAACCTAACCACTACACCACTGGGCCAGCCCCTGAAGCATCTTTACATTAAAACAGGAAGCATCTTTTATGGAGTAAAATATAAAATTCCTGTGACTTTTTCCAATACAATAGAAGATATCATCCATTCACCATCGTTGCGTGCCCATCTGCCTGGCGTTGCGCTGACTCGCAGGCTCGCGGGTGGCCACGTGGAAGAGCCTGAGGCGCCACATCTCTCTTGACGGCAGATCTGAGGCCAGAACCTGCCCTGCTCTTCGTCCTTGAATCCGCCCCTCCTCACAGTTCACCCAAGGCCGGACCTGAATGTCTCCTGGCACAGTGTGGCTTCCGGGGGGGCCAGAGGCTTGTGTCACCCTGTAAAAGTGAGACGCCCTTTTGGATGGCAGCCGCTTGCAGAGACTTTACTGCTTAAGGAAGGGAGAGGCCTCGTGAAGAACAGCCTTCCTGGAACCTGGTGTCCGCACACATCTGCCTGTGGGTTTAGTTCTAATCTTTTCGCTATATCCTTCCTTTTCTTTTTTAGGTTTGGGAAAAGTTCTTAAGTTCTGAAACTCCACGGATTAATGTGTTTATGGCAGTGCCTACAATATACACCAAGCTGATGGATTATTATGACAAACATTTCACCCAGCCTCATGTCCAGGATTTTGTGCGTGCAGTTTGTGAAGAAAAAATTAGGTAAATGAAAACAATCCACTTTCCCATCCAGAAAGTCGTTATTAAAGATCAGACAGTATAACTTATTTTTAATAAATCAGTTGTACTAAGTTTTAGGAAGCAGTGTATTCCATTTCCTTTAAAATCTGTGCCTATATATCATGTCTACCAATCGATATTCTATGTCTGTATTCCCTGTAGATCTGTCTGGGCTCCGTATCTGGTCCATCCCTCTCTCTATCTCTGTGTATATCTGTATTCTCTATCTCTATCTCTATTCCATCTGACTGTGTGTCTGTCTTGTGGTTGAGTCTGAAGGACGAGGGTGAGGGCAGTGAACTGACCCTCTCACTCCCGTCCTTTCTGACTCCCCATCTGCGCCGCTCTTCCCCCCACCCGCTGTGTGTCATTTCTCTGCACTGCAGTCTGTGGCTCCTGGCGCCCCCTCCTCGATCCCGTACACTCCCTGACAGAGAGGCGCTGAGTCTTTGGGTCCTTCTGTGGTGGGAGGTTGCTCTGCGTTCCCTTGTGAACCTGTAGACACAGCAAGTTCTCTCCCTGCTCGTTGGTAGAGTGTGACCCGCTCAGTGCACAACCAAGAGAGCTGCTTGGTGAGTTTTTGCAGGCCAACAACGCACGTTGCCAGAGAGTCATGACAAGCTGTGCCTGTGGTGAGCACAGCCTTTCACACTACAGCGAGCGAGCTGCTAGGAAACGTGCGTTTAGACTTTTCAGTGTGTTTCCGTGCGTGTACCTGTGGCCTCTGCGCCGCTCCGTGCTTCTGATTCCTCGTCCTTCAGAAGAGCGCAGGAGGGCACCTTGGTTTCCCGGAGAGCATTCTGGATCATCCAAGACAAATATTTGCTGCTGCTGCTGTGATTGTGCACCACCATTCCTGTACTCCTGTGGTGTAGATGTTCTGGTGGAGCCAGAACCCTCTTCTGATGGCGCCTGCTGCCCGCGCCCTCCTAGCCCAGCCTCTTGTGGCATTGTGGGATTGGGCAGCTGTTGATGACAGTGTCTGATGTGCGGGCTACCAGTACAGGAGCAGGATTAGCACCACATTCTACCCAAATCTAAGGAACCGAGGGCAAGACTGAGATCAGAGAGAGGAAGTCAGGGTGACTCCTGGGTGACAGAGGCCTTTGGACTCACTGGTGCAGGCTCATGGTGGGGAAGGTCCCCATGCGCTGTACACCCTTGTGGGGAAGTGCAATGGTGGTTACTCTCCAACTCCCACCAGAAACAAAAGTGTTGTCTTTGTACACATAATGCTGAAGGGACGTGGTATACGCCAAGGCACAGAGGAGCTCTCAAGGTTATGCAGTGTCATTGTCACCATTATGAGCCTGTTAGCCCGAGACGGTGTGAAGGACCTCTGCCTGTGTCCCCCAGCTGTGCTGTCTCCTTTCTCTGCCCCGCCTACTCCTCAGACCTGGTAGCATTTTATCTATAAACTAAATTTTGTCGTCATCACCTTATTATGATTGTTGCTGTCATTTAGGATTGTTTGTGCACAGCATAATACTTGCAAATAGTGCCACCAAAGACCTTAAAATTATTTTTTTCTTTTACCTTGATTACACATTCCTTTTGAAGACGTATTTACATTCTGAAGTATGCCCAACAAATTCTTTTCAAAGAACAAAGTTAAATTTTAGCCCCAACTACAGTTTTTATTACGAATGTTAAAATAGTGATGTTGGACAAAGGATATTCTTTATGGTGCTGAAGAAGTGGAGTCATGTCTGAGAAGCTAAGGCTGCCTCTGGTTGTACCGGGTAGGTTGATGGTTTCGGGATCGGCCGCCCTGCCCCTGCCTGTGCTGGAGAAGTGGAAGAACATCACAGGCCACACTCTGCTGGAGAGGTACGGGATGACGGAGATCGGCATGGCCCTGTCCAACCCCCTGACCGCAGCCCGTCTGCCAGGTATGAGCAGTGCCCCCAGCCGTGTCTTCTCCCTCTGCTCTGAGCTGCTCAGGTGGGCCAGTCTGGGGGATGCTGCCCCATCCATGGGGGCCAGGAGAGCCTGTTCTCTCTGGCACTCACTTTTCTCCCAAGTGGTTGGTCAAGGACAATGTTTTTGTGTCCTTCTCGGGTGACTTGGGGGGACAAGTGGGAAGAATGGGAGCCAGTGGAAACTGTGTGCTCAGCAGAGTGCCTCCTAGGGCCAGGTGCTGCTCCCGTCCAGGCACCCTGTGCCACTCAAGGCTGGTGGCAGCAGGACAGACGGCTAATGTGGAGGCAAGGGATGAGGGGACCCTCCCCCGTGCTTGGTGACTGTGTGCCCTGGATGACCTGCTGCTCTGGACAGGAGTTCCTGACCTTTGGTCTTCCTGTCCAGCCTTCTCTGAGACGTTCTGCTCTGACTTTCACTTAAACAGACTTCATGTCCTGGGCCTTTAACAGGGCATCTGCGAGCAGAGCCCGAGGCCTGAGACTGGAACGTGTTTTGTGCTGTTCCCGGCCTTTCTTTCGTCCTCGCCATAAGTCCCCTCCAGTGTGTCCAAAGCACAAGAGAGAGCTCAGGTGGAAGTAAAATAATTCCGTATCTGTAATTATATCCGTACATCCATTTATCTTGCACAAACACTAAAATTCGCCTTTCTCACGTTCACTTCTGAGTTATCAAAAACACACGTGGTCATGTAGCCGCTGTCACATCAAGATATAGAAGGGTTTAATTGCTTCAAAGCCTCCCCCCTTTGGTGGTCAGCACCTCCTGCACCCCAGGGCCGGACCAGCGCTTTCCTGCTTTCTCTTCTTGTAGTCGTGCTTCTGGAATGCCATACAACTGAATCCTACAGGATGTGGCCTTTTGGGTCTGGCTCTTCTCACTTAGCAAGACGTGTCTGACACTCATCCGTGTCAGCACGTGTTCCTTTCCATTGCCGAGTAGTATCCCGTGGTGTGGATGGGCCCCCATTTGTTAACCTGTCACCAGCTAAAGGATGCTGGGCTGCATCCAGTTTGGACAATCACCAGTAGGGCTGACAGTTAGCGTTCCTGTGCAGGCTTTTGTGTGAACATGTCTTTGTTTCTCGTGAGTAAACGCCTCGGAGTGGGATTGCTGGGTCAGAGGTGGGTACGTGCTTGCTTAACTTTCTGAGAAGCTGCCAGACCATCTCCAGAAGAGCCCCTGCTGTAGGGGTGGTCTTACCCCATTGACAGAAGGGGAGACTGAGGTTGTGAGGGACTGCCTAACGTGCCCAAGGCCACCCGGCTGTAAGTGACGGAGTGGACATTCGCACTGTTAGACTGCAACACCCATTTTGCTGGGGGCACAGCGGCACAACAGACGACCTTATTTGGAGGAAGATAGAGGGGGCAAAATGATGGACAGGGAGTCTTCTGGGCCTTAATTACAAGAGCAAACACAAGGCTGAGAAGCCAAGACCAGGAGCTGGGACAGGATGGAGTGAGCAAAGGGTGATGCGTGGACTAACTGGGGATTGAGATGGGGACCATCTCTGCCTGCGGGAAGGAGACATAGGGACCGTTTGCAGGCAATGTTAAAGTGCAGGTCAGATGGTGGAGGCAGAATCCTCAGGCGAGCTGGCAGAGCAGTCACCCTGGACAGAGGTACACAGAGAGGGTCCCCGACTGAACTGGCCACCTCCAGCTCCCTCTGTGGAAGGTGGAACCCAAAGACTCTGAAACCCAGGGTTTATTGGGCAAGAAATTAGAGTGCAGAAATTCTTGAATCTTAAATTATGGCTGCAGCTCCTATTCAGGCCTCAAAGACAGTGTGTGTGACATCAGAACGCAGGCTGGGCGTGGTCTCCCTTCTGTACACCGGAATCAGACATCCATGATTTTTTTCTTGTCTGTAAAGCAAGCCTCTAACAGTCGAGCACAGTGCCATGTCTGTTGTTTGGAAAAAAGTAGCCTTCAACATTAAATTCAGGAGTGCTACATGAAGATCCCTCAGGTGCCATCTCTGAGAGTTGTTTCTGGAGAAATCAGCCTGAGGAGGTTCTCTGGGTGCCTCGGTGTCTTCTCAGTGTGCCTTGGCTCCTGGGCTGGGCTTGTTCCAGCTGGAGGCTCTGGACTTGTGTTAGAGCCTGGCCTGTGTCCCATTTGCACTCAGGACACAGCTGTGCTGCCCCTCCTGGGTGCCCCCATGCCTGCTCCCAGCACAGGGGTCGTTTCTGGCAGCCCCTTCCTCTTGCTGCCCACGCAACCTGTGAGCATTACTCCTACCATCCCCCAAACGACCACCAGGATTCATTTAAAGGTTCTGGAAACCTGGTGGGGGCGTGGAAGGGCAAGGGTATCCTCAGAGGAGGGGCACGCTGCGTGAAGGAGGGACATTGCCGAGGGGTGAGTGCTGAGTGGGATCCTCCGATCTTTCATTCTCTGCATCCCATGTGGTTACCGTGAAGGGAGATGAATAATTCATGGCCAAGCACCACTGGGCTTAATCAGGCTCTAATTGGAGGTTGAGATCAGAGGCGCTAATGGCTCCTGCAGCGGGACTCCAGCGTTGACAGGAGCTCCAGGACCTTATCAGCCTGTTCCCATTCTCTCGGGACCAGCTGCAGAGCAGCCTCGCTCCCCAGACACTGGACAGAGCCACAGGCCAATTAAAGTTATCGGGGAAGAGCTGACAACTGTTTTAAAGAGAGGCAGAAGAATGACATGCCACTTCTGACTGTGGCCAGCCCTGCTGCCCAGGTGGACGCTAGGAGTGCCGCACTGTCCGCATGGTACAGGAGGGGGCGCTGTCCACATGGATCCTAGGAGGATGGCTGCTGCCCAGGTGACCCTACTCTGCCCCGGCCAGCTCAGGGGTGTTTCGGGGCTCCATGGCTGCCCCTCCCTGGCTGCAGTCTCCTCTCTGTGGACCTCACTTTAACAGGTCACAGGCCTGTGAAACTCAAGTCTTTGTTTCTGCCTAGAGATTTTAATTCTATTGTGTTTGTGATTTCCTAATTAATTAAGATTCTGTCAGCACTTTTGTTATAGATTTTCTTAACGGTTTGTAACTTTCACTGCTGAGAGGGGAGGAAAGGCCTTACTGAGCAGGACAGAGAGGGGCTGGAGCCCGGGAAGGAAAGGAGAAAGCAGTGGATTGAAAGGCAGGTGAGCAGGCAGTGAGGGGGAGCCTGGAGGTCCCTCTTCTGATAGGAAATATATGTTAGTCTTTGTCCGAATTCCTGGCATAGAGCTCCTAAAACCCTTGGAATTTCCTAGGTGATAAAGATGTCTTTTGTTATTCCTAACGAGCCCCTCCAGTGGTACCCCAGTCTGTGTTAATGAGGTGACTTTGGAAAGTCCCTAAGGAGGGGGGCTGGCTGCCAGGAGAACCAGCCAGTGATTAGAGGGTTGGAACTTTCAGGCCCCGCTTCCCACCTCTGGGGACGGGACTGGAGGTTGAGTCACTCACCCATGGGCAGTGCTTTACTCAATCGTCCCTGCATAATGGAGCCTCCATAACACCCTGAACATGCTGGTGGACTCGTGGAGGGGCTGGGAGGGTGGTATCTGGAGGACATGAGAGCTTGGAGCCCTTTCCCCATGCCTCACCCTCGGCATCCCTTCCGTCCGCTCTTCCTGAGTCCTGTCCTTTGTAATGAACCGGTGACCTAGGAAGTAAACTAATTCCTGGGTTCTGTGGGCCACTCTATCGGGTTATTGACCCGGAGCAGGGGGTCGTGGGAACCTCCGATTTGTAGCCAAACCAGAAGTTGTGGGCGACCTGGGGACACACCACTTGTGACTGGCGTCTTGGGGGGCAGGCAGCCTTGTGCGATCGGCGCCCTGAACCTTCTCCACACACTGCCCAACAGCCATTGCAGGTGGTCAGACGGCCTGGGGTGGCCACATGCCTCCCCTGCCATGAGGCCAGCTGCGAAGCTCCACACGGCTCCGTTTGCCACACATAGCTCGTGGCATCCAGGGCCTGGAAGGAGCCTCTGCTTCCTTCCTTCTGGGGAGGTGAGCGCAGGCTCACGCTTGAGGAGACGTCGCTGTCGGACAGGGCTCGGGGCCGGAGCAGGTGTCACCCCGCTGCTGAGACGGGAGCTCAGAAGGAAGGGAAGAAGAGCGGGCTTTACTTCTGTGAGGCGGTTGGTCCTGCGTAAGATTCTATACTCCAGTTGATGAAGTGCCTCCTGATGAAGTCATCACACTCTGCCTGATTGCTCAAGGTGTGTTCGTGGAGCTCTTTATCTCTGGCAGGCACTTGAAGAAATCCTATCTGACCAGTCTCAGAAGGTAATAAATCAGTTTGCAGTGTCTGATGTTTTCTCACTGTTTGCACTAATCAGCCTTCCCAGCACCGCTCCACCTCCTTCAAGCAGAAGGAACCGTTCTCTGGATGTGGATATGGGGCGGCATCAGCCCAGCAGGGCCTGCGCAGCCGGGAGGCCCGGGTCGGCATGGTGTCAGGTCAGCGTGGCCTGGCTGAGCATCCCGCTTGGCCTCGGCCCCACCTCCTACATGTGGCCTTTCTCCTCTGCACTTTATCTGCCCAGTTCCTCCCTTAAACCTTTTGTTCTGTGGCTTTTATACCCACACTTACATTATAAATTACGACCACACACTGTGGTCACGAAGGGCTAACACCAGGGTAGCCTGCTGAAGTCTGTCAGTAACACACGAGCAATTGGGAGCCACCTGAAGACCTTGGGCCCCAGCCAGGTCGCTGTGCCCGTGGGTCTGTTGGTCCTCATCAGACCGTGAGGTCAGGGAGCTGCAGTGTAGAGGACAGGAGGTAAACCTGTCACTGAACAGAGACCTGCCGGGAAAGGGCTCATTTAACCTGGAACAGATAACCACCTCGAGATCACCTGGAAACTGCATCGCAGGTGTGCGGAGTGGCAGATGGGCTTCACTGTGCCCAGGGTTGTGCTGATAGGCCTGCTGGGTCAGAGGGCTGGGGTTGGAGCCCCCTCTGCACTCACAGGCTCATTCTTGTCTCTGGTCCTCAGACTTGTCTGCACACTGGAGGTGAGACACCCCCACTTCCAGGCTGTCTTGAGTCTTGAGTGTCCTGGCGCCTGTGCCGCTGCCAGCTCTGAGTAGACGGATCACCAAGAAGAGATGGGAGGGCTCCTGTTCTGTGGTTCCTTTTATATGAATGTCCGGAGCAGGCAAATCCACAGACAGAAAGCAGATTAGTGGTTGCTGGGGCTGGGGAGTAAGGAGTGGCTGCTGACGGGCATGAGTTTCCTTCTTGGTGATGAGAATGTTCTGGAGCTAGGTGGTAACAGTGGTTCCACAATGTTGTGAATGTGCTAAGTGTCGCTGAACTGCACTTTATGATGATTAATTGTATCTTATATGAATTTCAGTTTAACTTAAAAAATCTTTGGAAGCAAAACGTAGAAAAAAGAAGCGGGGATGGGAGGATGCTGGTCCATCTGCTTCCTGCTGGGACAGGGACACGGCTTTCTGACCAGAGTTGAGGTGTGAGGCCTCCAGGGCGTGGGACAGCAGAGAGCTCCCGAAGGCTGTGGGGCCCAGGCCTCACCCCCAGGACCTCAGAGGCCGAAGACAGGCGATGGGGATGGGATGGCGCTGGTCTAGCAGAACAAGACTGACGTAGCAGAGCTCGTGGCGAGTGGACAGGGCATCCGAGAATACTGAGTGCCTGCAGAGTTTGCTGAGTCAGGCTCCCGAACAGTCGTCCTGAACAGCTCCTCCCTGATTCTGCGGTTGGAGTAGAGGGCCTGAGACCCTGAAGTGAATTCCACAGGTGCCAAGTGTCTGATCTCGGGACCTCTGCCCTGCCTCACTCCTTTGTTATGATGACTGTGGGGCACGGCCAGGCCACCTGCCCTCACCTATGCAGGTCCCGAGTTGGATTGTAAGCTGGCCACCCACGCTGGAGTGAACACACTGAACCAACCATGGCGCCAAATAAGGACCCAGCATGTGGCAGTGTCCCCCTCCCATGTGGTGCCTGCTCACCGCCTGCTTGCCGGCACTACTCCTCCCTCTTGGACCTTCTCTGCACAGTGCACCTCAGTGCCGTTGTTGGGGACAGTCTGCGATCCGTGCCCATAATGCTCATCAGGTGCTAGAGTAAAAATGGAAGCGGTCCCAGCATCCAGTCTGGGTGCCAGGAGGCCCTCCCAAGACGACTTGAAGTCTCTGGGGCATTCAGAGCCAGGCCTCAATGCCGCCGGTAGCTGCTGCGGCCAGGGCAGCCACTGTGCGCACTGCTTGGGCTCCGTACCCTTGGCTCTTGGGTCTTCTCCCGCCTGCGAGACGTCCAGGCAGGTCCAAACACCTCGGGCGTGTGGTCCTGTCCTTGGGGATCTCTCTGACTCTGCCTCCTTTTCTCCTATGTTTATCCTCTCCCTGCAGGTTCTGTGGGGACTCCGCTGCCAGGTGTCGAGGTACGCATTGTCTCAGAAAACCCACAGAAGGAGGGCTACCCCTATATCCTGCACGCGGAAGGAAACGAGAAGGAGACTAAGGTGAGCCTCTCTGTTCTTGGCTCGTGGCACAAGGGTCGCAGAGGTCACAGGCCATTCACAGAGGTTGAGGGTCTCTCTGCTTTGGAGGTAGAGTCCCCACTGCCCTCCTGGACAACAGGGATGCCGGCTGATGTTTACTGAGGGCGCCTGCTGGTGTTTCCTGAATTGCCCATGGACGGTGTAGAGGGAGCTGAGGCCCAGCTGTGCCCCGACCTCCAGTGCTCAGTCTGGCTCCTCCCCAGGCTCCGTCCACTGGGGACACTTTGAGGCAGATGGTGACAGCTTGGCTAAGGACAGCCCAAGTTAAAACAGAGGTCGTTGTCAGCAGGATCTGGTTAGAAATACTGTGCTGGCTGGACCCTGGCGCCCACTCAGAGCAGACTCTAACACAAACTCCCAGGGCTGGTGTGTCGAGTGCCACCAGCCTCACCGAGGCCCTTCAGGCAGCTTCACACAGCCCTGTAAATGAAGTTACCCACTTTTGCTGAAATCACTGGTGGCTCCCTCTTAGTTCCTGTTATTCTAAAATCGACAAGGGTGGAGAAGAAAGGCATGTGGGCTGTTGTCTCGCTTCCATGAGGGTTTTAGTAGCTACAGATCTGCCAATCGTCAGTGAGCAGGAGTCACACAGAAGTTTGTGGATTAGTAGGAAATGGAATTGTGATTTAAAAGGAAGTTATTTTCCCTACAGCTGATGTCCGTTCTAGACATCATATGTAGTTGATTTCTGTTACTCTGAGGTTTTAAAGGATGAAAAAGTAGTGGGTCCTCATTTTGCATTTTTTCTGTTTGGTTTTGTTTTGTTTTTCTTTTGTGAGTAAGATCTTCCCTGAGCTTACATCTGTTGCCAATCCTCCTCTTTTTCGCTTGAGGAAGATTAGCTCTGAGCTAACATCTGTGCCGATCTTCCTCTACTTTGTTTGTGGGATGCCACCACAGCACAGCTTATGAGTGGTGTAGGTCCACACCTGGGATCTGAACCCGAGAACTCGTGCCGCCAAAGCAGAACGCATGGAACTTTAACCACTTGGCCATGGGGCTGGCCCCTCTCACATTTTCTTGTTTGTGAGCACTGTTGGGCCCACTCGGTCTCTCTCAGCCCTGCACCTCCTCTGGGGCCTTGAGTCTCACACCTGAGACAGGAGGGTTGGTGAGATGGTTGTTGAGCATTTCTCTTGAGTGAATAGCTGGAACTTGGTGGTTTTAGTGTAATTTTATGAACATTTGTAGAATGACATCAAGAGAGGACCGTAGGAAGCCTCTCACCTGGTGGGTCCCCCACACCCAGACCCCAGCCTGTATGGAGGGTCCACCCGCAGCACCTCACTGAGCTCTTGCTCTCTCAGCCTCTCCTCCTGGACATGACAGGCCTCCAGATCTGCCCTCGCTCCCCTCCACGGTGTGTGGGCCCACTTCCATGCTACCCTCAGGTGGAGCCCCACCCTCATCAGGGTGGCCTCGAGGTCCTGAGCCATAGCTGTCACTCCCTGACCACCCTCTGCCTGGGCTCTTGCCTCTGCCCAGCTGGTCCAGGGCTGTCAGCCACACTCACACCTTGGGGTCCTTTTCTGGCCCTCCACCCATGCTCTGCAGCCCCCTCTGTCTCCTTTGGACTCCTGCTCACACTCAGGTCACTGCCCCAGCATCCAGCAGTCCAGCCCTCCCTGCAGCAACAGGCTGCCTTCCCCACTGGATGCTCAGCCTGTGTGCTGGGTCAGGGACGGCCAGTGGAGAGCGAGGGCTGGGGTGTGGTTCTGGGGACACACTCCGTCAGGAGGTCCCCAGCAGAGAGGGGAGCCATGGGGGCGTGTGGATCAGTCAGACGTAGCAACACAGGTGGCATCGTGGGCTACTGCACTGCCCACCTCCAGCTGCTGGTCACCTGATGGCTTGGCCTCCGTGTGCACCTGTTCTGCTGTAACTGGTGGAGATGCTGCCAGAGAGAAGGGATGGGGAGTGTCTCCTCTTAAATTATAATACAATTTAACTACTTTGCCCCTGTGGCGGCAAGCAGCCCACCCACCTGCCTGTTCCTGTTTCAGTCTACAGAGAGTTCCGCACTGAAACTCCCTCAGATGGAAGGAGCCGGCAGCCCAGCCCCAGAGCTCCTTCATCAGAGAGAGAGAAGCACTTGTTCCACAGGGTGTGGGGCTCCAGGCGAGCTGGCGCCACCGACTGGGGGTCTAGGGGGCCATGAGACAGGAGGGGGGATAAGAGACTTCTGTCGTCCATGCAAGGTGAGCCCCATACAGACATGCCCGTGACCATCTAAATACGAAAGTAAGGGGTCTAGTGCTGTGACACCGTGTTCTAGAACATTTCCAACCCAGTCAGTGGGTCAGTGTGACAGTCCAGAATGGAACTGCCTCAGTGGCCGTGCAGAGGCTGAAGACAGCTCTCTGGGAAAAGCACAACCACCAGGCCTGTGGGCCACATGCTGGGGCTGTGGTGGACCTGGGCCTCATGTTTGTTCCTGCGACTAGTGAGGCCGCACTTGTCAGAGGCCCCTGGGGTGAAGTCCCGGCTGCAGGGGCCTGCTTCTCTCTCCCCGGGGTTCTGCTTGAAGGAACCTCTGGGCTGTAGGACATGAGGTCTCAGGCGTGTCACCTGTAAGACCTACAGCCCAGCAACAGGTCAGCACCTGCCTCCTGCATCTCTGTGGCATTTGTAACACTTTCTCCGTCATTTAAAGTGGGGCCTCAGAGATATTTTCCCTCCACCCCCAGACTTTGTAGTGTGAGAGTGGAGTGAGACCTATGTGGGACATCCCATCCTTGCCTCTGCTTTCCAAAAGCCCATCAGTGCCTCAGTGCATAGGACGAACCCGAAGGCAGGGCTAAGCTTGAAGACGTGAAAACTGCCGGGCCCGGGCCATCTTGTTGAAGGAAATGCGTTTCTGTCCATTTCAGTGACGTGTCGCAGTGGAAACAGGAACTAATGCCTTGCCCCATTGGGGACCTTGATTGTGAATAAACAAAGGCGGAAGCTGCAGTGAGCTTGTGGACTGTCACTGTGGAAGGACAGTTTCTCCGATGCTGCAGGAGGCCATGTCTGCTGTGTCCTTACACGGGTCTTGAACATGTTGCTGAAAAGTATTGATACTGTTTCTGAAAAAGAGATTTGCCAAAGTCCTTCCAGCTCCTGTCTGGTCCGTTATAAATTCTTAGTGCAGTCCAAGCTCGGAAGGACTGATGTTTTGTTGTTGTTGTTTTGTGAGGAAGATGGTCCCTTAGCTGACATCTGTGCCAGTCTTCCTCTACTTCATGTGGGACGCCACCTCAGCACGGCTTGATGGGTGGTGCTAGGTCCACACCCAGGATCCGAACCTGTGACCCCTGGGCCGCCAAAGTGAAGTGTGCGAACTTAACCACTGTGTCACTGGGCGGGCCCAGACTGACATTTTTAATGTTAAGAAGTCAGGATGTCTGAAGACAATTTGTTTCAAGGTTTTTTTTTTTTTTAACTTTTAATTGGAAATAATTTTAAACTTACAGAAAAGTTACAAAATCACAGTACAAAGGACACCCTCCCTCCCATCTGC
Organism: Equus quagga; assembly: GCF_021613505.1. NCBI lineage: Eukaryota > Metazoa > Chordata > Mammalia > Perissodactyla > Equidae > Equus > Equus quagga. The sequence goes on from NC_060279.1 coordinate 79,640,385, forward strand.
CCCTTCCCAGAAGCACCTGTTGACCTGGCCCCACTCTCTTCCACACATGGATTTCCTCTGTGCCATGCCTCCTGGCCTTCACCCATGACACCCCACAGCGTGGGTGCTCCCTCACATGACTGCAGCTCAGGATCAGGCTTCACTTGTGTGACACCCTCACAGGCTTACCTCCCCCACCACCATGGTGTTCCTTTTGTCTGCTAACCCCATGATATCACGTTTGATGACTTCCCTCCACTGCAGGCTCAGTCTGGGGACAGGTGTCACCTTTCTTGTCATGACAAGAACAAGTCTTGAACTTGGAAATGCCTTCTTAGCCAGATGGTCACCAGGCCCTTATCTCTGAGCAACAGGCATGATGTCAGTGCAGGGAGCGTGTATTGAAGAGAGAAGGTGCTGGCTGAGCAAGAGTGCGCCTCGTGGTGACGTGAGGGTGGGACACGGAGGTGTGGGAAGGGACCCTTCACTGAGAACCTCCCAGGTTGCCCTACTGTGAGCATGGCAGACTCAGCTTCTCCAGCCATTCTTTCCTTCTTTCATCCACCTGGCATGTGTTGAGCCCTCCACTGGGCCAGGCACCATGCCCCACAGAGCCACCGGGATCAGGAGATAGGCGTCAGCAGTGATGGCACCCATCATGGCAGATGCAGTGCAGGGCAAGGTGTCCCTCGGGCCTCTGCAGCCTGACAGGTCTTGGGGCTTCTCTGGCCGGAACCCACCACCGAGAATCAGGAGTGAGTGGCCGGGGGAGCTCTCAGGCTTCTGTCTGCCCCACAAAGGGGAGTCCCAGGGAGGACAAGCGCCCTGTGAGGGCACAGGGCCAGCTGGGCAAAGCAGTCCTTCCCAGACAGCGTGGAGAGTCCCTCTCGGCTCCCACAAGCCCAGAGCAGGGGAGAGGGGAGCTCGAGCCGATGATGTGGCTCTCGCATGCCCACATCGCCTGGTAGATGTGGAGCAGGGCAATGCCCGAGTCTGGGGCTACTGTTACAGCTCAGGAGAGCAGCTCCCATGTCCTGGGTATGGCGGAGCACAGTCTGGGCTCTCCCTGTTGGTCCACATGCAGTGTCCCCCAGTGTGTGGTGGCCCCGGCTGTGGCTGGTTGGTGATGTGGCCAGTGGCCTGGGGGCACTCAGTTGTCCCAGCTGTCCGTGGTTCCACTGCCCATGCCAAGTCTTGCAACTTTGTCTAGCTGGACTTCAGGTGCTGGAAGAGCCGGCACCTTTCCTCTCCCACGCGGGTGACGGTTCTCTGGCTCCATTCGAGGTGGTTCCACCTTCATGGCTTCCTCTGGCTGCTGTCGCCTGCTGGCCCAGGGGGTGAGTCTGCCCGCCCCACAGATCAGATCAGGAGCTTTGCTTGCTGCGACGCATCTTTCATGTGCCTTAGCTGCCCAGCTGGATCCCGCCTGTAAATTCTGCGAGCACGTCGCCCACTGTCTCTTTTTTTATTTATTTCTGTTTTTTCAAATTGCTCACTTACGTGTGAGCAGACACCAACCAGCAACAATAGGGCCCATCAATAGATAAATGGCTTCACAGCTGTAAGTGGCACACAGGGTAACCAGGCCTTTACAGAATCTTCTTCACTTGCTGAGGATGCAGAGACCTGTATGGGATGTGCACGCTGGCTGGAGTGGGAGGATGGTGGCAGCGAGCTCTGCTTCCCTTCATTTCCCTCTTAAAAATTAATTATCTCATTGTTTATCCATATGCAGGCTGTCACTGGACGGCAGTCTGCTCCGCTGCCGCTCCCCCCACAGCCACCAGCACATCTCCTGGGCTCCACTCCCGCTTCCCTCGTGGCTGCCATCTGTCACTGCCACTGCTGTGTGCCACCAACTGCTGCATGCAACCCACGGCGGGGCAGGGACTGGGGGTGCTACAGGGCCTGGACATACACTGCCTTCGCTGGGGGTGCCATCCCCACAGAGGCCTCGCTTCGGATAGATGACAGCCCGTCCTCAGCCGTGTGGTCCTTGCTTCTTGGGTGTGGTAGATTTGCACCTCCCTATGCAGGGCCAGGTAGGAGGCCACACAACTCTAAGTGGGGAATCTTCACGTGGAAGACCAAGTCCAGGGGGCACCCTGACATGCCAGGTGCGTGTCTGCGAGCGCTTAGCTGCCCTGTGCTTCTCTTCCCGACCATAAACCAGAGCCTGCCCCCGAATGCCCTTTAAAGGCACACTCGGGAAACACAAGGCAGGAGTCGCCCACCTTCCTCCCATTGGCTCCATCCCTACATGGACGACCAGGTCCTTCTGGCCTGACCCGTGCAGCGGGCAGTGCTGAGTTGGGCAGGACCAGGAGCCCACAGCCAAGGAGGGGTTCAGGAGACCTTCAGAGACGGGGACTCTGCCGTGCGTCCTGTCTCCTCACCTGCTTTCTCCTTGGCCCATGGCCCACCTGCTTGGATTCCAGCACCTTCTTCCAGCACGCCCTCCTCCACAGAGGGGTAGAGCCGTCCCCTAAGCGTGAACTTGTGTCAGAGAATTGAACAGCTGTCAGAGGTCCCACCTGGGGCTTTCCAGTAGCACTTGCCGCTGATGGAGAGAAGAAAGACAGTGCAGCTGCCTGTGGGTCATTGGGCCAGCGAGGCGGCTCAGAGTCGGGGCCACCAACCTGCTCTGAGTCTGTGAAAGGGACTCAGGCTGCTTTCAAATGAGGAGGTGTTCATTCTCTGTTGGCTGCTCTCAGGCCTGGGTCTGGTCATCATAAAATGGAGTGACACTCCTGTACAGGTGCATGTGCCCTCAGTCACACCGTGTCCTACACACCCAAACATGGGAGTTCCCTGTGAAGATAGCCCAGACTGTTCGCTGCAGCGTGGGAAGCAGCTGTGGCATGAAGTCATGTGCGACTGCCGGGCGCCCGAGGTCTGGGAGGTGCCTGCTCCCATCTGCGCCCTGAGTGCCCTCGCTGACCACCCACCAGCCCTGTTCCTCATGCCCAGCGGCTGTGGGGTGTCGACCCTGAGTGCTTCTGAGGAGTCACCAGGAGCCCTGAGGGCTCTGGCTCTGTGCCTGACCCCGTGGCCGAGGATAGATTTTAGTCAAAGGCAACGTTTATTGTTGCGCCCTATTTCAGACTGTTTCTCTGGTGTTATTCTCCTCTGACTGTCCCCCTTCTCCTGGTTTATCTTCACTCTTGACGTCCCCTCATACCCCGTCTCTAAAATTTACAAACATCAACGACCAAAATTAAGTTGACCTTACTGTCCCAAGGCCTGTCTGAGGAGTTAGTCTTAGGGAACAAATGTGGAGCGGGTGTGGAGAGCTTAGAGCTTCACATGGGGGGCTCACTTTTCCCCTCTCCACGAAGAAATGAAGAATGCCATGTCTTTTTTTGGCATAAAGAAAATGATGACATATCTTAGTTATTTGATACTTGCTTTCAGTAGACCAGAGACTTTGGTGAATCTGTGTGAACACTGGGATTCGTGGATGTGTCTGTCTTTGTGGGACTGAGCCCACGATGGATGTATTAGGTGGCCCTGAGAAGAGGCTCGGATCGCGTGTTGAATGGGGCTGAGCTGTCGGTGAGGAGTCTGGAGGGGATCTAGTTGAAGGAGAGCTGGTTTTGGTCCACGGCTCTCTGCTCTATGGGTCTGTGGCCACAGAGCCTGCGTGCTGGCAGCTGCTGTGCTCAGGCACTGGCCAGTGTGTCATGGGAAGGGGCGGTGTGACATCCATGGACCATAGTATCCTTCTCATTCACCAAACCCAAGACAATGTCTTAGGTGAGACACAGCCCAATTTCAGAGTTGCCAGTTGTGAAAAAATTATCCTCGGAATTAATAAAGTTAGTATCTCTTCATTTTGTGCAACTTGCTTGCAATAAGATGGTAAATATTTTTTCATACTGTATGAAATCAGAAAGTGACGACATAGTACTGGGGGCCGGGCAGGAAGCCCTGTCTGACTTGATGAACTCTGGTCCCTGCTTCCTGCCCACCACACAGACCAGCTTGCATGCCATCAGCGTGCACCTGTCCATGGCGAGAAGGGCAGGACGTGGCTTTGCTCTGTCTGGACCCTGAAGCCCAGCACGGACAGAGGAATAGAGAGCATCCACTGACTGCAGGAGGTGGAGTGACCACAGCGTGGAGTAGAGTCACTTCACACACAGTGGGTATCATCTGGGTCCACTCAGGAGACAGACGGCAAGGATTTGAATAGGTGACAGAAGAGTGCCTGAGCTGTGCCGGAAGAATGGCTGCACTCAGTAGGAGGCTTGGTGGCCTGGGCTGGAGAGGACTTGCTTCTAACAGAGTGGAACCTGGTTAGAGCTGCCCTTCTCTCCCTGCAGCTCCCTCACATTTTGCTCTGTGTGTGTTGATGGTCTGTCGTTAGGCATGTAAATGCTTACGACTGTTTTGTCCTCCTGCTGTACTGAACCTTTTATTAACATATTATGTCCTTCTTTGTCCTTATAACCCTTGTTGATTTAAAGACTGCTCTGTCTGATGTTAGTGTAGCACCCTGCTCTCTTTGGATTACTGTTTGCACAGAGTGTCTTTTTCCTTCCTGTCACTTTCAGTCCGTCCGTGTCTCTGGATCTTCAGTGAGTCTCTTCTAGACAGCATATAGTTGGATCATGTGTGTTTATTCATTCTGCCAGTCTCTGTCCTTTTTTCTTTTTTTGGTGAGGAAGATTATTGGTGAGCTAACATCTGTTCCAGTCTTCCTCTATTTTGTGTGTGGGACACTGCAACGGCATGGCTTGAGTGGTATGTAGGTCCGCATGCAGGATCTGAACCTGTGAACCCTGGGCCACCGAAGCAGAGTGTGCAAACTTAACCACTACATCAGTGGTCTGGCCCTGAATCTCTGTCTTTTGACTGGAGTGTTTAATCCATTTACATGTAAAGTAATTTCTGATAAGCAGGGACTAACTTCTCTCAGTGTGCCATTTGTATTCTAAATGCTTGATGGCTTTTTTGTCCTTTATTGCCTGCATTACTGTCTTCTTATGTGTCAACCTGGGTTTTCTGGTAGCTAAATGTTTGAAATATTTTCTGTTTTCCTTTTGGGTATACTCTATAGCTATTTTCTTTGTAGTTACATAGGGATTACATTTAACATCCTAGTGTTATAACACTAATTTGAATTTGTACTAGCTTAACTTCAGTAACATACAAAACTGCTCCTATACAGGTCTGTCCCCACCCGTTTCAGTTGTTGATGTCACAGAATTACATCTGTATACATTGTGTGTCCCAAAACATAAATTAAACGTTCTCTTAAGTGCATTAATCTCCTAAATTATGTAGATAAGATTTGGAGTCACAAAGTTTATAATGCTAGTTTTTACACTAATAATTGTTTTTTTTCTTTAAATGTGTTAGTCTCTTAAATCATGTAGAAAACAAAAAGTATAGTTACAAACCATTGTTACAATAATACTAGCTTTTATACTTGCCCATGTATTTACCTTTCCTGAGATCTTTATTTCTCCATGTGGTTTCGACTCACTGTCGCATGTCCCTTCATTTCAACCTGCAGGACTCCCTTGAGCATTTCCTTCAGGGCAGGTCTCATGGTCACCAACTCTCTCAGCTTTTGTTTGTCTGGGAATGCCTTCATTTCTCCCTCACTTTTGAAGGGCAGTTTTGGCAGATAGAGGAGTCTTTGTTGAAGATTTTTCTTTTAGGACTTTGAATAGATCAACACACTGCCTTCTGGCCTCCAGCGTTTCTGATGAGAAATCTGCTGTTGATCCTGAGGGTCCCTTGTGTGTGATGAATTGCTTCTGTCTTGCTGCTCCCAAGGTTCTCTCTTTGTCTTTCACTTTTGCAATTTTGATTGTAATGTGTCTTGGTGTGGGTCTCTCTGAGTTTATCTTGCTTGGAGTTTGTTGAGCTTCTTGGATGTTTATATTCATGTATTTCATCAAATGTGGGACATGTTCAGCCACTATTTCTTCAAATATTCTCTCCCTGTCTCTCCTCTTGGACTCCCACGATGCATCTGTTGGTTGCCTGATGGTGTCCCATGGGTCCCTTAGGCTCTGATCACTTTTCTTCAATCTTTTCTTTTTCTGTTCCTCAGACTCAACAATTTCCATTGTCCTGTCTTCGAGTCTGCTGCTTCCTCCTTCTGCCTGCTCACATCTGCCTTTGAATCAGCCTCGTGAGTTTTTCATTTCAATTACTGTACTTTGCAGCTCCAGGATTTCTTTTTAGGTTTCCTCTCTCTTTGTTATTATTTCCATTTGGTTCATGCATCATTTCCTTGACTTTCTCCACATCTTCCTTTAGTTCTTTGAACATCTGTAGGAGAGTTGTTTTAAAATCTCTCTCTATAGGTCTGCAATCAAGTCATTTTCAGAGATGGTTTCTGTTGGTTTACTTTTTCCTTTGAATGGGCCGTGCTCTCCTGTTTCTTTGTGTGCCTTATGAGTTTTTGTTGAACATGAACATTTGAATCTAATAATGTGGTAACTCTGGAATCAGATTCTCCATTTGCCTAGGGTTTGCTGTATTTTGTCATTATTTTTGTTTATTATTTTTGTTTTATTGATTAATATAAGGTAGTCTCTGTGTTAGGGATCAACCTGAGGTGTAAACCTAGTGTCTTTTTATGTCTTTTTGAGCCTTTCCTTAGGCATGCCCAGTCATTTCCTGATTTTCCCTATATAAACACTTGTTTTTGAATGTTCTAATGTTAATATCTGGCTCCTGAAAGAGGGAAAAGCGAAAAATGAAGGGTGGGGGTGGGCACCAGCCCTTTAAGTCCCCTGGAGGTCACTTCAGCTGGTGAGAGAGGGTCTGGCAACAACAGTGGCTGCTGGCCTCTTTGTCTGCACCTGCGATCAGAAGCCACAGTCAGAGCACAGATCCATGATAGCTGGGGGACCAGGTCCTTTTTGCCCACCCTGGCTCCTGGAAGCTTTGTGCAAGCTGCTCCAGGAACACGTGCACAGCTGCCTGCCATGGGGCTGGGCGTGGGAGATGGGTGGCTGCTACTGTGCTGAGAGCTAAAAATGACGAAAATTAGCCACAATTTGCCATCCAAGTCTTCCCCTGGAAGTTACGAGCCTTAAACAGACTCCACATTATAAAGTAGTTAGATCAGATAGCTTCTGCCCGTGCAGTTCTTGTCCAGGTGAGGAGACAGTCCTGCTGCTTCCTGCTTTGCTGGCTGCCACTCAGGTCGTTTGTTTTCTTAGTCTTGAGTTTTGAGAGTTCTTTGTTGGATATCTGATTTGCCAGTATTTTCTCCCAGTTTGTGGTTCACCTTTTCAATCTCTTGTATTTCATAGAATGAAAGTTTTTAATTTTGATGAAGTCTAATTTATCTTTTTCGCGAATCATGCTTTTGATGTTCTCTCTAAGAACTCCTTGCCTAACTTCGGGTCACAAAGGCTTTCTGCTAGGTTTCCTTCTAACAGTTTTATAGCTTTGTAGTTTACGTTTATATCTCTGATGCATTCTGAGTGAATGTTTGCATATGTGAGGTTTAGGTGGAGATTGTTGTTTTTGCATATGGATGGCCAGTTGTTCCAATACTGTTTGTTGAAAGGACTACCCTTTCTTCATTGAATTGCCTTTGCAACTTTGTCAAAAATCAGTTGTACATATTTGAGCAGGTCTATGTGTAGGTTGAATGTTCTCTTCCGTTGATCTATGTATCTGTTCCTCTGCTGTTACCACAGTTGTTGACTACTGTAAATTTACAGTAAGTCTCAAAATTATAGTGTTATTCCACCAACTGTATTCTTGTGCAAAATTGTTTTGGCTTTTCTAGTTCTGTCGTCTACCCAATTTTGTTGTCATACCAATTTTAGAAGTAGCTTCTCTATATCTACCAAAAAGAATCCTTTTGGATCTTGATCAAAATTGCATTTGGGGAGAATTGACATCTTTACTGTGGTGAGTCTTCCAATCCATGGACGCAGTGTCTCTCCCTTTGCCTAGGGCTGCATTGTTGTGTGTGTATGCTTCTCAGCATGCAGATCCTGTACATGTTCTGTTAGGTTTATACCTAAGTGTTTCCTCCTCTTTTCTCTTTCTTCTAGCCCTCCTTGTTTTCCTCCTCTTTTTCAGCTATTGTAGGTGTAGAGCTTTTTGTTTATTTACATTTGTTCTTTTCTAGTATATAAAAATACAATTGATTTTAGTGTGTGTGTGCTTCATATCCTTTAGTAACCTTGCTAAATTTAGTTTTAGGAGGGGTTTTTTTGGTAGATTCCTTGGGATTTTCTACATATGCAATCAAGTTTTCTGCAAATAGGAACAGTTTTATTTCTTCCTTTCCAATCTGTATGCCTTTCATTTCTTTTTCTTACCTTATTGCTCTGGCTAGTACTTTAGTATGATGTCACACAGGAGTAGTTAGAGTGGATGTCCTTGTCTTGTTTCTGATCTTTCAGGGAAAGTATTTGATCTTTCACTATTAAGCATGACATTAGCTGTAGGCTTTTTGTAGATTCCGTCCTATTCGTGATATGCTGAGAGTTTTTATCATGAATGGATTTTGAATATTTCAAATGCTTTTTCCGCCTCAGTTTATTTTTCTTCATTAGACTGCTAATACAATGGATTTCATTGATTGAATTTCTAATATTGAACCAGCCTTGCATTCCCAGGACAAACCCCACTTGATCATAGTGTATCATTTATTTCGTATAGTGCTGGATTTGGTTTGCTAACATTTTGTGGAGGATTTTTGCATCTATGTTCATGAGGGATTTTGGTCTGTAGTTTCCTTTTCTTGTACTTTTTTGGTCTAGTTTGAGTATGAGGGTAATGCTGGCATCACAGAATGAGTTGGGAATTGTTCTCTCCTCTTCTGTTTTCTGGGAGAGATTGTATATAATAGGTGTTGTGTATTTCTTTAAATGTTTGATAGAATTTACCAGTGAAACCATTTGGGCCTGGAGGTTTCTTTTTTGGAAGATTGTAGCTATGAATGCAATTTCTTTAATAGTTATAGGACTGTTCAGGTCATCTCTTGCATCTTGAGTGAGTTTTGGTAGATATTGGTTTTTGAAGAATTGGCCCATTTAAGTTGCTGAATTTATGTGCATAAAGTTTTTCATAGCATTCCTTCATTAACCTTTTAATGTCTGCAGAATCTGAAGTGAGATCCTCGCCAGTCCTCATATTGATCATTTGTCTTCTATTTCTTTTTTCTTTGTTATTCTTGCTAGAAGTTTATCCATTTTATTGATCTTTTTCGAAGAACTCACTTTTGAACTCATTGAATTTTTCTATTGCTTTTCTCTTTCTAGTTTTAATTAGTTTCTGTTCTTTATTGTTTCTTTCCTTCTGCTTGCTCTTGGCTTATTTCTTAAGGTGAAACTTTAAGTTATTGATTTGAGACCTCTTCTCTTTTCTAAATATCTAGTATTTAATGACAGAAATTTCCCTCTAAGCATTAGTTTAACTGTACCCCCCAAATTTTGATACTTTGTATTTTCATTTCATTCAGTTCAAAATATTTTCTGATTTTCTGATGTCCCTTAAAACTTCCTCATTGACTCATGGATTATTTAGAAGTGTATTGTTTATTTTCCAAATGTTTGAAGATTTTTCTGTTGTATTTCTGTTATTAATTTCTAGTTTAATTTCATTACAGTCAGAAAAGATACTTGATATGATTTCAGTTATTTTATATTTGTTAAGGTGTGTTTTATGGCCCAGAAGGCGGTCTTGCTTGGTGAATGTTCTGGTACACTTGAACAAAATGTGTATTCTGCTGGTTTGGTTGGAGGGTAAATGTCAATTAGATGAAGGTAGTTGTGTGTTGTTCAGTTCTTCTGTTTCCTGGCTGGTTTTCTGAATACCAGTTCTATTATTAAATGAGGAGTGTTGAGCTCTTCGGCTATAATTTTTTTGTCCATTTCTGATTTCAGTTTCTTCATGTATTTTGAAAATCCGTTGCTTGGCGAAAACACATGTATAATTGTCATGTCTTCTTGGTGAATTGACCCTTTTATCATCATGTAATGCTGCTGGTAACGTTCTTTGCTCTTAAGTTTATTTTGTGTAGTATCAATATAGCTACTTCAATCTTTTTGGATTGATATTTGCATGGTATTATTACATTCCTTTGCTTCTAACCTACCCACATAATTGTATTTGAAGTGAGTTACTTATAGACAGCATATAGTTAGAGCATGTGTGTTTTTAATCCAGTCTGACACTCTGTCCTTTAATTTGCATGTTTAGAGCATTTACATTTAGTGTGATTGTTGATGTGCTTGAATTTAAGCCTGCATTGGCTCTCAGTTTTCTGTTTGTCCCTCAGTTTCTCATTGCTCAGCTTCCTTTTACTGCCCTCTTTGGGGTATTTTTTTAGTATTCCATTTTAATCTATCTGTTCAGTTTTTGACCATATGTCTTTGTATAGTTTTTTAGTAGTTGTCCTAGGGACTACAGTGTACATACTTCAATTTTTGAAACCTACTTAGAATCAACATTTTAACACTTCCAGAAGAACATATAACTTCTACCACTGCCAAAGAAAAAGATATTCAATGACACTTGTTAAAGTTGGTGAAGGAGACTTTGTTGAGGACTGCTGGCATAGGTATAGGGACCCCTGCAGTGGGGTTACAGTGGGGGAGACAGGTTGAGCTCAGCTCCAAACACAGCGTGGACAAATGGGGATTTATGCCAAGAAGCAGGGCGGGGTCAGTGTATGGAAAATTGCTAGGAGGAAACATCGGGGGGAGGGGGATTCTGGCTAAATGGACCTAACAGGCTGCTTACTGAAGGCAGGCCAGGTGGGCAGACATCCCCTGGGGGATGGTGGGGGGTGAGGAACCCCATCAGATATGAGGGTGACCAGATAGCAGGGTGGGGGTCTCTTGCTAAACCGACGTAGCAGGGTTCTTGCTAAAACTGGATTTTGCAAGGAAGGACACAGAAGGGCCTCAGAGGAGGTTCAGGACCTGGCTGCAGTCTGGTTGAACAAAGAATCTTTGTCACCACTGTCATGGTCACTTGGCCCTCTCCCTGTCATGTGTGGTTGTCATATGTAACATATGCATATATCATAAACTCCATTAGACACTGTTATAATGTTTGGTTTCAGCAGGCAAAAATGTTTTAAAGAACTCATGAGGAAAAGGAGAGTGAGTTTAATTCACCCACATGTTTACCAATTCTGTTGCTTTTCCTTTATTTCTGGTCTTAAGGTTTCCTTCTGGTATCATTTCTCTTCTGTTGGAAGACCACTCTGTAATCATTCTTTTAGACCAGATCTGCTGGCAACAGATAGAGAAGCATGGACATTCCCAGCTCCCCATGACCACGTGAATCCCCAGGTGTCGCTCTCCCCCCGGGCACTTGAGTCTCCTCGTGGAGCCCTCCTCTGTTGGCTGGCCACTCTGTCAGCTTCCTTTTCACCAAGCAAAGTGACCCACTCCAGAAGGCCCTGCAGCAGGTGCTGCCAACTCCGAGCTCCTCAGTAGCCACAGGTGGGGTGTGAGCAGCTGCCCACCTCTCACATTCCACGATTTGTCCAAGAAATGCCTTGAAGATGGAGTTTCATGGGGTGCCAGGAGCATGGCTTTTAGAAGCGGGCAGACAGGTTGAATGCAGCCCAGCCCTGAGCTCCAAGACCTGGCCCATTACTCATGTCTTCGAATCTACAGGGCGGGGCTGTTTTAGGATGAAGAGATGACACGCATCTCCTGCCTGGAATAGGGCAGGACAGGGAGCAGCTCAGCGTGCCATGGTGGAGTTCTATGTTGAAAGCAATCATTTCCAACAAAACGTCTAATTTCAGAAGAGTGTGATCCTCAGGATGGGTGGGGGCACAAGGAAGCCAGTTGGAGACCCTGCCCTGGGAGGTGTGTGCTCTGACGTGCACACTTTTCTTCCATGCCACAGGTGACCCCAGGGTTCAAGGAGAAGGAAGGTGAGCTCTTGGTCAGGGGCCCCTCCGTGTTCCGGGAATACTGGGACAAACCAGAAGAAACGAAAAATGCATTCACCTCGGATGGCTGGTTCAAAACAGGTAGGAGAGAGGGGCCCCAAGCGGGAGGGGAGGAGCGTGACTCGTCCACCATGGGTTGTCACCGTGCCTGGACCCCCAGAATCTTCTGTCGAGGGCAGAGACGCAGTGGGATGGGGGTACACTTCGTGTCTCACAGCTGCACCCCCCACCCAGTGCCCTGGCCCCTGCCGGCCCCTAGAAGGAAGCTCCTGAGACCATGACCCTAAGGAGCGTCAGCAGCCCTGCATCTGGTGGCCCTGCTGCCCATCGTGGGTCAGGACTTCCCCCTCCCAAGTGACTGCTGCACTCTGCATCAGACACCCCCCTCACACCTCCCACCTCACCCTTAGCCCACCTTCCCCTCCCCCACTCAGGACCAGAGTTGTTGGGATAGAACGTAGTTTATTTGTGGTTTGGGTCACTCGTTTACCATATTCCCTCGCTGAAGTCTGCCCAGGGCCCTGTGCATGGGCAGGCAGAGGGGCCCCCACGTTGGTGTCCTCTCACCCAGACAGGCAGCCAGAGCTAGCTCTGAGGAGCCCCCAGTCCCCTGACACTCATCTCCTCCATCCCCCACCCCAGAGCCCATGTCCCCCATCACATCCATCCCTCTTGTCCCCTCATCCCCCCACCCCCATCCTCCTGACCCCTATCTCCTACATCCCCTCATCTCCCTGGCCCCTCATCCCCCTGTTCCCCCTTCCTCTCCATCCCCCATCCCTCTGTCCTGCCACCCCCCTGTTCCCCTGTCCCCTGGTCTCCTTAGCCCCTTGTCCCCTCATCCACCTGACCCCCACCTCCTCCATCCCCCATGCCCCCATCCATCGGTACCCCCTGACCTCCTGGCCCCTTTGGCCCCTATCTCCCCACCTGCATGGTCCCAGGGGTCCTGCTGAAGTGAACGATGTTGGGAATGTTGAGGTTTGCAGCTACGTTGACTCACTGGTGTGCATGTTCACCACTGGAATGTCAGAGCCGAACATCAGATGGTGGGATTCTGGGTGGTTTCTCCTTTTCTTTTTGCCTGTCTATATTTCTAACACTTTTGTGCTGACGTGCATTATTTCATAATAATCTTAAGGCAATATTTTCCAAAAAGAAAGGCCTGTTTTCACAGGTCATCACATGTGGCCCCATAATCAGAAATGTACCCTATTCTCTGTTCCTCTGTGGGGAGCAGAGTGACGGAGAAGGGAGGCAGCTTGCAGATGGCGCACGACTGTGAGGAGTTGCTGTGCGCACCTGAGAGGGAGAGAAGATGTTAGGAATGGAGTGGACAGTGGCTGTGGCCTTAGGCTGGTGACCTCCATGGTGTGCTGCTTGGGGCTGACACTCACACACATGTCGTCTTACTGGGCTCAGGTCCGCGTAGGTCTGTATGGGCAGGATCACATGTCCACTCTCCAGTTGGCCTCCATCGTGGGCCTGAGGTCACCGAGTGACAGAGCGGGGGTTCATGTAGACAATCCGGCAGTCTCGGGGTGCTGTGTGGGCCCATCAAGTGGGTGTTCGGGGTAAAGGGGCAGATGGAAGGTCCTCCTGGGGGACGTGGAGGGGCCCCTTCCTGCCCCTCCCCTGGCAGACAGCACTAGGGCCTGCTGGTCCCGGCCGGTCTCACGTCCACCGTGTGGTCCCACAGCCACCCATGCCTTTCTCTCTCACGTGGCCTTGAAAAAACATGTCCCAGGAGCTGGAGTTGGACATATCCAGTCCCCCTGGTCCCTCCACGCTGGGCAGAGAGAGCAGGTGTGTGGAGGGTTCCAAAGAGCTTGCACAGTGGACGTGTGTCAGCCCCAGAGCAGAGGCCAGTGCCCCAGGAACCCTGGCAGGCCCATCCAGGGGGCTGGTCTGCAGAGGGCACAGAGGTTGGGGACCCAGGAGCCCAGGTCACCTGGTTGGGGCCCTCCTGTCTCTGTCTGTAATGTGGTCACCATGTTAACACACACCTGCCTGTTTACCTTCTATCAGCATCTGCATTAATACAAGCAAGCTGGTGGGAATAAACCTCTCTCTATTATTGTCTTTCAAATGCATATTTAGGAAATGTTACTTCTGAACTAATCTCTTTTTCGTGCATCCCCCCCCGTAGCCCCTGAACAGCCCCAACCTGGAAGCCTGGCTTGCTCTGTGGCCATCTCCTTTTATTTTTAAATTCAGCTAAAAAGCTGCAGATTTTTTTTCTTTAAAAGCACAGGAACCAAAAGCCCGTGGATTTTGCAGCTAGGAGGGTTCACTGGGTGCTGGGTGGCAGCAGTGCAAAACTTGGGGCAGTCAGTGTTCAAACATTTCAGTCACCACCCTGATGAATATTCCAGTCGGAAAGGAATAGCATGCATTAATTATTGTAAAGAGATGTCTTTAGGAGAAAATGATTTTGAAATTCAGTTTAATTTCATTGTAATGCGCTGCGAACAGGAAGGGAGTATGTGTGTTTAATTGGCTCTCCGGGGTAAGGCCTGGAAGCCGCATGCCTTTGTCACAGGCCATTAGCGATACAGACTGCATAATGAGCGAGCGCAATCAGCTCACAGCTGCTGGCTCCTACGGGGAAAGCATGATATTAAATAGAAATCAGGATAAATTAAACTTAACCCTTTCCCTTGCCAGCCCCTCCTGCCACGCGGATTCTGGCAGGAGCTGGAGAGCCGCTGCCGCGTGGAAGGGCCGTTGGCCAGCTCCTTCTCAGTGGCCTCCCCATGTCTGGATGAAAGGGGAGAGGTCCTACTTCAATTCCAGCCACTCCCACCCTCCCCGCCCTGTGTGCATCTGCCTCCTTCCCCTCAGCCCGGTTTCCCAATGGGCAGGGAGCTTCTTGCAAGCCCCCAGGGGTCATAGCTGCCACTCAGGGAGGAAGTCAAACGTCACCCCCAGACCCTCCCCCGACAGCTGCACTGACCTCTCCAGACTCTCTTGAGTTCCACCTGAGCACCACCACGCCCAAAAAGAAGCTGTGAACACACACACAGGCTCAGTGCTGGCCTAGGCTGGGGAGATGGGGTGTCCTCAGGCTATACATTGACCCTGCTGTCGGAGCCAGGGACACAGGCCGGAGACGAGGACACAGGACAGAGAGGAGAACACAGGACCGATGTGAAGACACAGAGGTGAGGACCTGGACATGAGGACACAGGACAGAGAAGGGACACACAGCTGAGGACGGGGGGTGGAGATGAGGACACATTGACCAGAACGCAGGACGGAGATGAGGACATGGACATGGGGTTGCAGGATGGACATGAGGACATGGGGACAGAGCCAGCGAACTGCCCTCTCAACGCTTTCCCTTGAGCAGCTTTGTCCTTGTAAAGAGACTGATAACGGAACTTGAGGAAACAAAAACGTCCTCTGACTGACTTCAAAGACCACTCCCTCGTGCACTGTTCAACGGTCAGGGCGACGCGGTGGACTGTATGTGCCTCTCACAAGGAAAGACACGGGAGGAGAGACTTAGCTAACTGGGAGAAAGAGCCGTAAGGAAACCCACCAGGGCGGCACCAGGCCTCTGGGGGCGATGCCTCCTTTTCTTCTACCGTCAGCACATGATATTATCATCAGAGACAGTCAAGGATATTTATTTAAGAAAGGAAAATGAGTCACAGCAGGGCAGCAGGGGCGAACCCTGACAGGGATGGGCGCAGAGATGTCCTCGAGGCCGGCGGCCCGAGGTTGGCAGCCTGAGGGATTGTGGGAGTGCTGAGAAGTCATAGTGTGCATGACGTGAGGGCTGGCCGCGCACCACTCACTGGGCCCGTGCAACCCAGGAGGGAAAACGAGCTGCAAAACACAGACAACATGTCACTTCCTCAGTGGGATGGAAGAGAGAATTACGGAAACAGAGACTGACCCCTCGTCACCAGGTTGGCACAGACCCTCCATAAGCTGGCCTTCAGAGCCTTGAGCAGGTTCTGTCCCACTCAGTGGAGCTGTATGTCGAGTGTTTCCAGGGATCGACGCAAGGACATCATCGGGGAGGTCCAGACAGTGCACAGGGACATCTGTCACAGCGTTCTTTGTGAGACGAGACCCTAGAGTCACTTGTCCAGTGATGGGGTGGGGGTCTACTGTGACATGTCCAAACAGCGGAGTATGTGAGGCCTTTAGAAGCCAGGTTGTGGAGAGCAGTGACACAAGGGAACCCTGCCGGTGCGCGTCATCCTGTGCGTGGGTGGGTGTGTCACACGTCTGTGCATGCGTGTCCTGTGTGGGTGCGTGTTGGGTCTGTGTGCTGAGCACACAGTGCTGCCTGTTGTCATCTCTGCATGATTTCTGTTTCTTCCTTTGTTTTCTCTCTCCCAGTGTTTCCGTAGGAAGCTTTTTCAGTCTTGTAAACACAGATGAGTGTAAGTTGTGTTTAAGCTTTGCACTGACGTTGAGCCCTCCTCGTGTGCAGAAGGCCTCAGGGTGGCCCTCAGGCGTACTGTTGGCTCCGCTCACTTCCCGCCAGGCGCCGCACACTGCGCTGTGCTGCTCTGAGTTCTCCCGTCTCCGACGAGAGCTCTGCTGTGACCGTAAATCATAGTCAGGAGGTCGGCAGAGTGTAGAGATGCACGGACCCATGTCGCATGTCAGTGAGTGTGGCAGCTCGTGTCACAGGCTGTTGACACCCTCCACGTGAGTCCAGCTGACTGAGCCGACTGGCTCCTAAGTGATCCTCGCTCCTCCCGCAAGGCAGGGTCACTGTGAAGGTTGCGTTGGGTGACAGGTCCCTCCAAGGACACTCGGCGTTGGGCTGTTCAGTCCACCCTGTCCAGCAGCCACCCTGGTGTTTCCCTGACTACAGGAGGCCGACACCCCGGTGGTGTGACTCTGCGCAGACATCCTCTGCTGTGGCGCGGTCCCTTGGTTGGTGGTGCCTTCTGTGTGTGGAGGGTTTGGGTTGTGTTGCAGTCCTGACTGGCGTCGTCTCCTGTGTGTGTGTTTTATTTTTCACATGACTTAAAAATCCTTTGTTCCCCAGTGGTCAGAAAGGTGTTCTCCTGTGTTTGCTTCTGAACCTTGTCTAGCTCAGCTTCTGCTAAGTTAAGTCTTGGCTCCACCTGGAACTGGCTCTTGTGTAGAGGGATATGGTGACGTCGGGGCACGTTGTCCCCATTGTGTGAGAGCTCCTGGGCCCGTGTGGCTCCTGTGTTCTGCTGGTCTGCACTGGCCGGTCCCAGACCCCTGGGTAGAGGGTGTGTTTTTAAGTTTTTGTTTTTTATCGAAGTGGTTCGTTCAAGGCTTAAAGATCCCAGTAGTTTCACCAGTTTGGGAACCATAACCAGCTGCCCCAGACTTGTGAGCTGTTTCGTGGATGTTGGTCTGGTGTCCTAAGTGACTGCTGAGATTGCCGTCTCAGGACTTTGCGGCTCTGCGGACCCTGCTGTGGGAGATGAAGTTCTGACTCGCTCTCACCCGGCCCGTCCTCCCAACGTGGTCTGTAGGCAGCGGTTCTGTGCCGCGTCTGCACTGCTTAGAGCTGAGCCAAGGCCAGGTGGGAACCGTGGCTTCCTTCCCTTCTCGCGTGTCCTCCTGTTGGGAAGGCTGCTTTGTTCTCGTCTCCTGCATCCCAGTCCCAACTAGCTCCACGGGGCAGGCACGCCCACGCTGCCCTCCCTGCTCCGGGAGAGACCCCCAGGGACCCGCCGCCCTCCACTTGGGCTGGTCGCCTCCGAGTCAGTGCACAGCCCCCACCTGGGCTGCCTCCTCCGTCGTCACGGTCTCTTCCTCCTTCCTCTTCCTCTCCGTGGTTCGAGACTGCAGTCCCCGGCACCTCCTGGGCATGGACGTGTGGGACGTGCACTTTTTGAGGACTTGCGTGTCTGACAGTGTCTTTGGTCTGGCTGGGCTGGGTCCGGAATTCTGGGTTAGAAATCGTCTCTTCATTGGTTCCTGGCGTCTGTCTTTGCTGCTGGCATCTTTGCAGCACTTGATTCCTGGCACTTCATGACCTGTCCCCTCTTTGGAGTCCTAGAGGATCTTCTGTTCATCCTCAAGTCCTGAAGTTCGACAAGCCATGCACCTGGGGTGCCCTGATTTTCCTCGGCATGCTGGCGCTCTGGAAACCACGTCCTGTACTAAGAGCGGGAGGGGTGAGTGGGGAGGCGGAGCCTGTGTCCACGGACCATGAGCTCTCGGGCCTGGCCGTCCACCCTTCAGCCCCCAGAGAATGAGCCAGGGTGTGCTGAGGGCCCAGGCTCCCCTGTGTCTCACTTCAGTCGGTCCTCCTCCTCCCCGGGCGTCTGCCACAGCCTCTGGGAGGAATCCGCATCCCATTGCCACTCCAGCCCACACAGGGTCAGCTCTTCTGGGTCTTGACCACTAGTCCAACTGCTTTCCAGCTTTCAGTTTTTCTTCCCATAATCTCCTTGCCCATCCCCCAATTTAAGGTTTTCTGCCTTAAAAAAAGTTACTGTTGATTCAGAAGGGAGAGGACCTCACTGTGTGTGCTCACCTTCCATTTCTCCTGGCAGTTTTCAGGTGAGGTTTGTGCTCTGGAAGTTGTCGTGACTTCATTTTGCTTCTAGTATCTTCTTTGGCCCCTGCTCCATAGGAGTGGGTCCTAGAGAACAGGCACACGGAGGGAGGAGTCGGGGCAGTGGGCCACAGAGTCTCCAGGTAGGAGCGGCTCCTGTCTCTTGTGTGGGCACTGTCTCTCTGGGGCCCCCAGCGGGATGGCTGCACCACTGCCTACCTGGGTGGCTGACCTTCACCAAGTGCTTGGGAGGGGGCCAGGTTCTGTGCTTGCCCCACCCAGCCCCGGCCTCCTGGCCTGTAGACAGAGTCAAGACTCTGAGTGGACGCACACGTGGCTTCAGGGCAGAGCAGCTGGGGGACGCTGGCAGCAGTGCTCTTGGCCCCCTCGGTGTCCTGGAGGACCGGGAGCCTGAGTCTGAGGTGCTCCATGGCCACTGTGAGAGCCGGGCTAGGCCTCGTCTACCTGGCTTCCTTGCTCACTGCGCCCCCTCCCCTCACTGTCTGCGCAGCCGGGCTGGGGTGTGTGGGGTACCTGGCGTCACTCCAGATCGACAGCTCAGGATCCTCACGGGACAGGGACGACACTGTTCCGTGTCACGCCAGGGTCAGGACCCTCTAAGGACCGCAGACGTGCAGGGGCCAGGTCTGCTGCCCACGTGTTGCCCACGCATCCGCAGAATTAGCCTCCGAGTGTCAGGAGATTTGTTTTCAATTACAGTTTAGGGCAGAGACATGAAGTTGCACTGATTTGCGAGCAGAGCCTAAATCCTGCTGCAGATCCGTGGACCTGGGCTCCACACAATAAGATTTTATTGATCGCTCTGTTGTATCTGTCAGCACAAAACTCCCCTCCCCCGGCGTTAGAGCCGAGAGGTTGATACTCGTCGTTGGCAGGACTGACTCCAAATCGACATGTTTGGGTAGATGTGTTGTTACAAAAGTGAAAGTTGTGACTGTTTGGTGCCTTGTGTCTGCGAAGCTCCCGCTGGGCAGCGGGGCCTGCGATGCTGGTGCTGACCCTCCATGGGGCCGACCTTCGCTGCTCTCTTGAGACCTTGTTGAGACTTTTGGCTTCCATGCGCTGGGCCCTCCCTTGTGATGGGGCTGGAGGCCGGAAGGACATAGGCCGGGAGAGGCTCTGGGAAGGAGCCTATCCAGCACCGCCGCCCTGAGAAGTCAGGAATCACAAACGCGGCAGAGATCCCCGGGACGGGCTCTGTGCGGTATGGGGCTAGCAGGGAGGCCCCTCTGTGGGGCTCCAGGGGGGGGCGCAGGGGCAGGGGTGTCCAGAGGGAACCATGTGCAGAGCAGGGGGAGACCTGCACTTACAGAGCTGGAAGAAGACGGTGCTCTCGAGAGCTCCCCCCAGGAGTCTCACTGTGGCTTCCTGAAGGGCTGGGAGCCCACAGGGCCCCATGGGCGCATCAGGAGACTTGGGGCTTCTTCTGTGGCCCTCGGGAAGCCTTCCCTGCTGTGGCTGGGAAGGAACTCCGAGGCAGCCAGGGGGATAAGGATTCTGATGTAGGAGGGCAGGAGCTATGTGGTTGTGGCCGAGTTAAGAGCTGGCATGAGGCTTCCCGACCTTCTGCCAGGGCCCACTGCATGTGTGACACACTCTGGGCACAGACCGGCCGCCCCTCAAGCCAAGTGAGTCCTGGGCGTCCCCAGAACCTCCCTGATGTGGGTGTGGGGCTGGGCTGACCACCCGTTGGCTGGATTTCATGGGGAGACAAGTCTCTCGATCCTGTAACCGAGGAATCCAGGACAACCTCTTCCTGACCGGCGGTTGCCACGTTCTCTGACACAGGAGTCTGGTGCCTCCAGAAGGATGTGAGCCAGCACTGCCATCCCTCCCGGTCAGCCGCACATGGCCCTCAGGGTCTGCTCTCAGTCTGGCTGAGCGGAAACCCCATGTGCAGCTCAGGTGCAGTTGCTGGGTCAAGTGATGACCCCTGGGTGGTCTGCACGCACAGCTGCACGCCTCTAGGTGGGGAGGCCGTGGGGGACCCAGACTTCACTGAGAGGAGGGGCAGAGGCCCAAGGTCAGGGAAGAGATGACCCGAGAGCCACTCCCACAGCTGTTTCAGGACACTGGCCGGGGCTGGCCCCATGAGCAGCACATACCCCACGCCGGGTCACGGGGCCTGGTGGAGCGTGGAGTGGAGGGCGAGCACTCACCCGGCCCTGCAGCTCCCTCCACCCCTGCCCCCAGGGGAACAGGGCAGGTGTCCCCAGCAGGGGCTGACACCCAAGGGACCCCTCATTAGCATCCTGATAGGCAGTTTCCCACATTAGTTTGTGACACATTTCTCAGTCACGAATTTGGTTAACATAAATTCTTTCCTTAAAGGATTATTGCTCACTTATAACATGTTGCAGATGCTGCAAGTGACAGCGCGGGGGTGAGCCCACTGGGGAGGCCACTCTCCCGGAGTTTGGGGAAGAAAATTCTCCATAAACACAACAGCTGTTGCTTAAAACTTCTTATTCTGAAATACTTACAGATTCACAAGAAGTCACAAGTAAAGCGCCGGGTCACCTGGTTTCCCCAGGGGCTGGTATCCTGTGTGACTAGCACAATGCCAGAGCCAGGCCCCGGGGCTCATTCAGGTCCCACCAGCTCTGTGCACCTGTGTGTGTGCACGTGTGCGTGTACTCAGCTCTCTGCCCTCTTATTGCACATATCCATCCATGTAACCACCACCACGGTGAGAATGTTTCCGTCACCACAGGCTCCCACGTGCTGCCACTTCCCAACCTCGTGTCCCTCCGCCACTATCCCTCACCCCTAGCACCACCACTCCTTGTCATTTAGGGAGTGTCGTGGAAATGGAATCGTGTGCATGGAGCCTCTGGGGACTGGCCTTTTTCCTCAGCATAACTCCCTGGAATTCCACATCCCCCGGGCCAGCCTCCGCGCTCACAGTCACACCTGCTGTGGGCGAGGCAGCTGCTGGCCAGAAGCTCAGGGAGATCTCATCCGAAGGAGGTGCAGCGTGGCGCAGAGCAGGCATGAGCCGTCGCATGCTGGCTGCACCACCTGAACACAGGGCCCTTGTTTGTGGCTGCCTGGGTTTGACCCACATGTCACCAGAGCCAGGGCTCGACAGTGGCTGCGGAGCTGCCAGCCAGTCCCCAGGGTGAGGTGGGTGAGGCTGCAGTGGTGGGCACCCCTCCCTGGGCTGTCTCAGCTCTCAGGGCCTGAGGTGTCTCACGTGGGCGGGTGGCAGCCTCCAGGGGACGGCTCTGCGTGAGGCCGAGGCCCTGCAGGAACGTGCAGGGCCTCATGGTGCCCAGTGCGGTGTCCAGTATGGTGCGCACAGGCGGCCCCATCCTGGAGCGTCCGTCGTGTGTCCAGGAGGTGCTGCTGGGCAGCGGCTCTGCGCAGTGCAAACGCCAGGGCACCAGCCAGCCTCTGCCCTTCCTCACACTGGGCCGCACGGGAGGCAGCGTGGGCCACAGGCACACTCCTGGAGCGCCCGGCCACTCCTGCCCACACGGCCTCCTCCCTGAGCTTCTAGAAACCCTTTGTGCTCTGCTGTGCCTCTTTGGGATCTTTGGAGACCCACGCTGCTCCCTGACTCCTCCTGGTCGCGGTAGTGCGGCTGCCTCAGGCCGGCGGGGAAGCCGGGCGAGGTGCACACGTCCAGCGCCATCCCCTCCCCTCTCACAGCCAGCTCGGCCCGTTGCTGGGTGGCCTGTGGAGCCAGTGGGCACGGCGCCCGGCAGTCTGGTTCTCAGTGGCGGTGCGCTCCTGCCATGGGGCTTGTGCGATGTCCGTGCCGGCGCTCTGTAAACAGACAGCACCCGCCCTTGGGCTCGCTTCTGTGCTGCATTGACCCCGCACCGCGCAGGCCACACCCTTCTTTCCAGAAGGCCTCCGTCGTCACCACTGAGCCCATGTCTGCTGCCCTTCAGAGATGTCTGTGTGCATTAGAGGCTCGCGGGGGCCAGGGCAGCGCTCCTCCAGGCCCACGGCTCTTGGCTGGGATTTAGCATCTGTCTCAGCCAATGTCCCGGGAAACAGAGCAGATGGGCTTGAAGGGGTATTCAGGGTCCCCATTTTTTGGGGTGTCAAGCAGCCATATGGGCCATACTTCCCGATTCCAAATGTGTCATGTGTGTGTGTGTCCATCCTGGGTGTTGCCTCGTCATCCCACCCGCCCCAGTCCTGTGTTTGGAAGTGAGGTAGCCAGGGCCTCGGGGTTTCCAGGCCATGCAGCAAGGGTCCCCTGTAGAGCAGAGCAATTCCACACTGGTGTTGGGTGGGCCCTGTTCTGCACAGACCCTCCGTTCTCACCCCTGGCCCCTACCCTCTCCAGTCTCCTTCACCCTAGAGAAGGCGGGTGCCCCTTCCCAGCCCCTCCGGCCTTTCCAGAGCCTGACCATGCCTCTCCCCGCTCCAGGGTGCCCTCAAAACCAGAGTTCTTCAAGAGTCTGTGGTCCACTCTCGTCTCCTTCCTCCACTTGCCCCGCCCTCCCCACCCCTCATCCCACAGGAGCATCTCTACTGTGGCCCCACTCATGACCTCATTGTTTCTGAAAGCAGTGGCCGTCCCCATCCTGGTCTTCTCGTCCCTCCTGAGTTTTCCCATGTCGGCCACACTACCTCCCAAAGTTCTTTGCCCCTACCTCGCAGACCTCTGCTGCTTTCTCCCCGTGAGCGGTCAGCAGGGACAGCTGTGCGGGAGCCTGGGGCCCCATGGGAGCACTGGGCTTGGGTGACCCCAGTGGTGCCCAAGTTGGGCCAGGTGGGCTCACAGCCGTGTCTGTCATTTGTTGGCCACCGGCCACCCCAAAGGACCTCGGGCCTGTGGGCATCGATGCGGGCTCTTCCTGAAGATGCAGATGGCAAGACTCCTTTCTCCCTCACCTGGTGTGGGACCTGATCCAGTGCTGTCCTCCTGCCTCCTGAGTTCCCCTCAGCTCCATCTGCTTGTCCTACCACCCCAGTCTCCAGCCTGGACGTGGTTGCAGCCATCGATGGGCCCCCAGTCATCAGCACTGCCTAGCATAGTTCCCACAATGCAGCTGGAAGGAGCTTGTCTAAAGCCCCCTGTGCCAGACCTTCCCACAGCTTCAGGGGCTCTCAGTAAAGACAGTGCATCTGGGCACAGTCCTGCATCGTCCACCACACCTGCCCCCGGCTCCTTCTCACAGCTGTCACTTCCCCTCCAGCCCGCGTTCCGTGAGCCCGGGCTGACCTGCTTCTGCATCCAGCCCGCGAGGACTCTGAACACAGCTCTTGACGTGTGTGTGTCCTAGGGCTGCAGTAACTGCTCACCGCTAACTGGGGGCTTAAAACGACAGATACTTCTCCTCTCGGTTCCAGAGACCAGGCCTCTGAATCCGGGTGTCTCAGGGCCGCGCTCCCTCCACAAGGTCTGGGGAGGTCCTTCCTGCCTCGCCCAGCTTGGTGGGGCCCAGGCGTCCCTGGCTTGTGGCCGCATCCCTCCATCTCTGTCCCTGTCGTCACACGGCCTCTCCTGTGTGTGAGATCTCCCTCCGCATCCTTCCTATAAGGACGCGTGAGATCATAACTGGGGCCCACCAGGTAACTCAGGATGACCTCACCACCTATCCTTCTATGTGACGATGACCCAAATAAGTGACCAGGGCTCTCCTGAGTGTGCAGCCTTCCTGACTTGGCATATAAATCCCCCAATCTCTCCCTGATAAAATTTCCATGTGTCTCCAGCACCATCCCTACCATTTTGGGGCCTGACTTTTCCCAGAGGAGGTCCTGGTTCTTACTGCTCTTCATCAGGCTGGGGCAGGGTCTGCGTATGTGCATGAACTGGTGACAGGAGACAGATGCCACAGGAAGACTTCATCCCCCGTGAGCTGATGTGCGAGGAGGGGGACGCCTGGAGACGTCAAAGAAGTAGTGTCTGAACAGAGCAGGGGCCTTTGGAGGGAACAGCATGGGTGCAGCTGTCAGGGGCTCTCGCCCTGACTTAAGAGGCAGTAACACAGAGCAAGAGAAGTGTAGGTGGCGTTGACAGAGGCCCTGAAGCTGTGTCAGCCTTGGTGTGGGCACTGGGGGGTGTCTCCAGCAGGACTGGGAACGGGAGGCAGAGCCCAGGGCTGGGCAGCGATGCCCCACTCCGCTGGGTCTCTGGCTGAGTGGAGGCCGGCAGGCGGGAGCAGGGTCAGGAAGCCGCTGGAGCAACCTGAATACCAGCATAGCCTTGCTCTGGGCGTGGGCAGTTGTGATGGCCTGGACTGGGGCCATTCCGTGCATTTCAGGGGCAGATGGATGGTGGTCAGGAAGCTGTTGGAAGACTCATGGCCGTCCAGCGCAGAGGGGCCACAGCCGGAGCCAGGCTGCATGGCAGAAACGGGAGAGGGCTGCAGTGGGCCCCACGAGACTCAGGACAGGCTGCATCTGCCCCGGTCCCTGCAGCCCCTCCTGTCACTCCACGCCTGTGCCCTTTCCTGCCGGCCAGCAGCCACCGAGTCAGGCTGTCTCTCCATGTCAGGCCCTCCCGTTTCTCCTGCTTCCTGCAGCGCAGGAGAGTGAACCTGCTGTGCTCGCAGCCCTGCGCTCTTGGAGCCTGGCCTTCCCTCGGCCCCATAAATAAGCCGCAGCCCGTCCAGGTACACTCATCTGTCTTGTTTAATAGACTGGGGACGCCGCGTGCCGCGGCAGGTCGCCAGGAGTCGCAAGGTGATGGATGGCGCCTTCCTCATCGGATGGCATGATGTATAGTGAAATCTTTATGATTTATTTCAGCTGATAACTTGGCGTGAAGTGCGGGGTGTGTGAGAGCAGACATTGAACATCAGCGCTGCCCTCAGAGGGCGGGTGTAAGCGTCCGCACATGCACACACTCTCGCATCCATGCACATCTGAGGGACCTGCACTTGCACGCACATGTGCCCATGCTCACACTCAGCCCGCCTCACCCGTATCCTGGATGCCTGGGCTGGAGCGCAGACCCCATGTCACTCGCTGTTCTCCTGTCCCACCCCCCTGCTCATGCTGGGCGACGCGTGGTCGGGCGTCACGTTTCCCAGGCCATCTGAGAAGGGATGGCTGCGTCCTCAGCTGAGAGGGCTGCCATCAGGGCTGCGTCAGAGAAACTAGACGGGAAAGTGCAGGCAGGCAGCGTGGAGGGACAGGAAGTCCCTGTTCTCGTGTCAGAGGCATTGGGAAAGGGCCGCAGTCGTGCCGGCCCCATAGGGCCCTGCTGTGGCCAGAACTCCACAGTGGGACATCGGGGGTGGCAAGTTCTCTTACATTTTCTGTTTTCACGGCCTGAGAAACAACAGGAAGGCACTGGGTGGGCAGTGACAGCAGCAGCCATCACGCCTCGGAGCCCTGGTTTTCATGGGCAGTCCACATCCATCCTCGTGGGACGCTGCCAGCTGCGTAGGGCCACAGCCAGAGGGGCTTTTCTGGTGTTGGCATCACAGATTGAGGTCACGGCCATTGAACTTCGTGTTCGCTGCCTTGTCCCAAAATGACCCCCATGTGGCCACTGTACCCCTGGTATTGACGCTCCCAAACACAGGCACCCAGGGGTCACCACACGTGTGCACACCAAAGTACACGGAGCCACAGCCCTATTGGAGCCCAGGACATGCTTCCCAGTGACCAGAGCCCCTTTCCCAGGTGACACGGCCGTGTTCAAGGACGGCAGGTACTGGATCCGGGGCCGCACATCGGTGGACATCATCAAGAGTGGGGGCTACAAGATCAGCGCCCTGGAGGTGGAGCGACTCCTGCTGGCCCACCCTAGCATCACAGGTGAGTGACCACGGCACTGCCATGACCTTGAGCCTGTCAGTTCAGCTCAGCTGCTCTTGATCCAGACCCAGCCTGTCTTGGACCCAGATGGACATGCTCCAGCTATGTCTTCCTGTGCTTGATCATAGACAAAATGGGACCAGGTGACGCAATCGTAGGTGCCACACAGTTAGGGTCTGCCCACCCCAGCCCACCTTTAGGATCTGCCTACTACCCACCACAGTTAGCGTGTGCCCACCCTACACCACAGTTGGTTTCCAGGCCTGATCCAGATGCTGCCAGGTCTGTTTAGCCTGCGAGCAGAAGAGCAGCGGTGTCCACACCCTCTCCCATGCTCAGGAATGGCGGTGAGATCAGGGCTGGCCATGGGCCAACTGTCCTGGGCAAGACTAGAGGAGGTGGCCATCCTGGCACTGAGGGGAGGCAGTAGGCACGTGGGTGCTGGTCCAGGAAGTGTGGGCCCCATCCAGACCTTCTCCTGAGCTTGGGTCCCAGACTGTGAGGACCCGGGGGACGGCAGAGATGGCTCTCCACGTGGCCCATCCATGGGAGCCCTTGGGCCCAGGAGGCAGAACATTCCAGAATTTGATCGTCCACAGCCCTCATATTAAGAATTGTGCCCCAGGACAGTGCAGGGGGAGGGCAGGAGTGGTGGAGGGCCAACCCGCCCTGGACCCCCCCAGAGACGCCAGGGGAGGGTGTCCTTGCCTGTCCTCAGCAGGACTCTCATGCTCCTCAGCTGCGGACAGGGTGTCCCAGGACTGGCTCTAGGGCCCTGGGCGACTGCTGCACGTTCTGGCTACTCTGGAGCCCACAGGAGGCCTGGTGGTATTTCCAAGGTGCCCCTCTCTATTCTTCTGTCCCCAGATGTGGCTGTGATTGGAGTTCCGGACATGACGTGGGGCCAGCGGGTCACTGCAGTAGTGACCCTTCAAGAGGGACACTCGCTGTCCCACAGGGAGCTCAAAGAGTGGGCAAGGTAAGGGTTGAAGGGCACAACTTGCAGGGTCAGACGAACAGGACAGACGTGGTAAGGACTGTCTCGTGTCAGGGAGGGACAGGCAGGGCGAGAACTGTCCCGTGTCGGGGAGGGATAGGTGGGGAGAGGACTGTCCCGTGTCAGGGAGGGACAGACGGGCTATGGACTGTCCTGTGTCAGGGAGGGACAGGTGGCATCCTGGGTCCTGCTGGCCTCCTTCGTGGGGCTGGGTCAACCTCGAGGGTCAGACATGCTAGTACTTACAGGAGTCTGCCCACAACACGCCAAGGGCCCAGGAAGCGCCATGACCACAGCAGGAGCAGATGTGGCCCCGTCTGTGCTTTCCCCTAAAGACCGTGAACACTTACAGGGAAATAGGAGGCCCCTGCCCTCCTGGCACAGGACTCAGGTCCCAGATTTGGGGCAGGTTCTGAGGTGGCAGACAGACGTGCTCTGGGGACAGGATCCCCTACGGTGAGCGGGTGAGTCCTCCCAGGACTCGTCAGGGAAACACATGGGTGAGCCCAGCACTGCGATCCAGAGCAGTGGACGTGGCCTGGGGGCTGGGCTGAGTGAGTTGCAGCCTTCCCGTCCACTCCTGGGCAAACATGGCAGCATCCCTCAGCGGGCCACCCCACCGTGGTGCAGACACAGGCCTTTGCACATGCCCTTTGGGAGCTCACTGCCTGGCTGAGGCCGGAGCTCCCCACCCCTGCATGGGAGCCAGCAGGAGCCCTGTCCCTCTCTCCCCTGCGTCTTTACCAATTTGCCCTCGTGTCACCCTAAACCTTCTCCCAAGCCCTTCTGCCCCCATCGCAGCCCTGGTGGTTTCTCTGCATCCCAAGGCACACAGGCCCCCTTCTCTGTGCCCAGCAGTCAGTCCCAGCCCAAACCTGAACCCCCGCCGTCATCAGAGGCTGGACAGGACAGGACAGGGAGAAGCCTCTGATGGAACCGTTGGGCAGTGTCCTGGCAAGCTCAGAATGAAGCTGTTAGTAATATCCCCAAATTCTTTATTTTAAATCTAAGAATGCTCTCCTTTCTATCCACTCTCCCCCCACCCTCTTCCGCCCCAACTTGCCTCCTTCTCCTTAGTGCTAAAGAGATTTTGGCTCCAACGTGAATTCACAAACAGCAGGATTCCTTGTTTCATGAGGGGCCACACAGCTGGGCCGTTAGATTCCCCTGGACGCACAGCCTCGTGGTGGAATGCTGCATGGCAACAAAGGCAGAGAGGACGCTAGTCAGCCGGTTGCTGCTTTGATTAAACCATTACTTAGTTAAAAAGAGAAAGTAGGTACCTTGTGCCGAGAGCTCTGCCCGAGAGTTTCAGGGTCCAGGTCTCCAGCCACACGTCAGCCCTCAGCCGTCCTCAGGCAGGAGGCCCGGGCACCCAATGTCCAGTGCTCTGCCCCTTTGCACCCTGTGCTATGCTTTCTGTCCATCCCTCTGAGTTCAGGTGGCTCCTCGCCTGGCACCTGCAGGGCCTGCACCAGTCACTGTGGCTTGACCATGGGTGTGACAAGGCCCTGAGATGGGCGCTGTGTGCAAAGGGTTTGGGGCACCTTGGGGAGGTGCTCCCAGGAGGGCAGGTGGCCAGCCTGTGGGCTCCATGAGGACTATCCAAGGTTGAGGCCTTGTCTGGGCCTTTGTGTCCTCACACTGGGCAGTCACAAGGCGGCGACACCAAGGTTGCCCATTCCGTAGAGGGAGAGGAGGAGTCTTCCTTTCAAAGGGAGGGCTGAGTCCACATCCAAGGCACCATCCACGTCTGTGGGACACCTGAGGGATGAGGGAGAGGTTCCAGGCTCCGATTCTTCTGGATGCTGCTTTTTAGTGAAGCTGCTGGTCCTTTCCGTGTCACGTTCATTGCCATTTGGGGGTCTTTTTAAAAGTTTTCTTTAAAAATAATGTTTTCCCTTTTGCTGCCATTTTCTTCATTTCTGAAGATGCTTGCTGCCTCCATCTCTCTGCTCCCCAAGTAAAGGGCTGTCCTTCTCCCCTTGCCACACTGTTGGCGGGAGTCAGGGGAGCTGGCCGACCCCCAGCTCAGGCAGGGTGTCTCCTCGAGGGGGTGAGGATGGCCCAGGATCCGGGTAACAGCACCACGTTTTCAGGGTGTGGGACATGGTCGCCCCATCACCCTTCCATCCCCCAAACTGCCAAGTTGAAATGGGCCATGTGGGACTTCAACACCAGGAATATTCAGGAAGCCAGTCTTAAAACCAAGCCCCGCGTTGACGTCTCGTGGAACTGTGGATGAGTAGTGGGCTTTGGCTTAAAGTCCCGTCCTAACTTTGTGCCCACTGTCCTTCCCCAAGGAGACGAGCAGAGGAAGTCGCTGGAGCGGTTCCCCCACTGCTGGGGGAACCTGCTCTCACTAGCACCTCGGCTCTGCTGGGCTCCTGGCCAAGACCCCCCTTGGCCTCAAAGCTCTTCTAAAAGTGTCATGGTCGACCAGCTGCTAAACTGAGACCTTTGGAGGAGAAGAGAGCCGGCGTTCCCTGCATAGACTCGTGGGCGGGCTCCTCGGTTCCCAGAGGGGATAGTCTCCTTCCCAAAAGGACCGCTGTTCTCAGAACAGCAGGGTCCACGTCCTTCACCATACTCTTAGGTCGTTTATTCGTTGTCCCAGCCTTTGTTCCTCTTTTAGTGGTCGGTAAGTCAGGTTTATAAGGAGTGGCTTTAACTTCCT
The DNA here is from genome assembly GCF_021613505.1 of Equus quagga. Lineage (NCBI taxonomy): Eukaryota > Metazoa > Chordata > Mammalia > Perissodactyla > Equidae > Equus > Equus quagga. Next base: position 79,670,209 of record NC_060279.1, read on the forward strand.
GCAATGTCGCGCGTTCCCGCACAGACAGCATGCCTCGCCTCACCCTGCCTGCCTGCCTGCTGTTGTCACTACACTTTTCTATTTGTTACAGACCCCACACTGCATGCTTGGTATTTCTGTTCAAATCGGTATTTCTTAGAGAGAAGTTAGTCCTAAGGAAAGTGATGTGTACGCCCCCACATGCTGTTCTTCCCACCCAGCGGGACCTGGGTTCCGTCGGCACAGATGCCTCACGTCTCTGGTTCAGGAGGAACTCTGTCAGCGTCTGTGCATCTGAAAGCATCTTTAATTTCACCTTCAGTCTTGAAAGGTGCTTTCCCAGACGTGGGATTCTAGAGTGACGGGCTTTCTTTTAGTCGGTGGAAAGCACTCCTCCACTGCCTTCTCACCTGCCCTGTCACACAAGGACCTGCCGCCGTCTCAGCCACAGCCCCAGACCGCCCCTGCCCTCTCTTCTCTAGGCCCTGCCACCAGCTCAACGCTGGCACATCAAAGGGGAAGTGGGACGCCCACCTGGAAGGTGAAGGCACGGGCGTGGGGACAGCCACACGGCACCAACGCCCACCCAAACCCTGCTGGAGACAGAGTGTTGGCGGCAGGGCTCGGGGAATGGGCAGCTTTGTTCCAGGAGCAGGTGGGGCTGTTGGGCTGTAGGGTTCGCCCTGCTGCACTGTCAGGGCAACTAGGCCGGTTCGGGTGGCTTGTTCCGGTGAAGTCCAGCCCAGCCCTAGTGGGCAACCAGCCGCCTCCTGCAGCTGCCAGGACCACAGACAGTGGCACCATCTCCTCTCACGAGCCAGCAGCCTGCACCGCGAGCTCGCTAGTGTGGGAGCCACAGCATGACCTTTGGCCAGCAGGCTATTTGTGGCAGGAGCCATCCCCGCTGATGGTGCACCCAGCCCACAAAGGCTGTGAGGCTCATGCTTCTGCATAAGCACCGGGCTGCTAAGGCCGAGATTGGGGGTTTCTCTGCCACCATCGCCGGCTCCTGGCTATGACGCATGCTCTGTGGTCGAGGCTGCTCCGCAGCTCGCAGCCTGGAGGTCCACATGCGCCTGCTGGCCCTGGGCAGACATTGGGATGCCGCGTGTCCTGTGCTCTGCTGTGACCCTCTGCCCATCTTGAAGCTCCTTGCCAGCAGCCCCACGAGCAGACCCTCCGAGGCCCAGGAGGCCAGGAGCTGGCGTGCCTGGTGCAGGAAACGGCCGCGGGTCTGTCTCCCCCTTCTCCCCAGGCAGCATCCTGAGTGTCTACCATTTCCTCGCAAAAGGGCCTGTGGCCCCGCAAGCAGCTGTCGGAGAGTGAGAAGCAGGCAGCTCTCATCTGCTCAGAGGGAGAACCAGTGCCTGCAGCCTGAGGAGTTTTCCGGAGTAGAGCCTGGGGGTGGAGGGACCCCACTGTGGAGCTACTGACAGGAGAAAACACCATCTAACTGGGTGCGGGGGGGTCAGGGCAGCTCCTGGACCCACAGACAAGCCCCTGCTGCTGCTTGGGTGCCGGGCTCTGGTGAGGGAGGGCAGCGCCGGCCCACGTGGCCACCACACCCAGTGGTCTGCGAGGTGCCCGCAGGCCCCTCGGCCCTGACCACCCACCTCCTCCACTTGTCTGGCCGAGGCCTGCTGCAGAGAACAAGCTGTGGAGCAGGACCTTTCTGGCTCCAGGGCGAGGTCTCATCCTCTCCCCCGGGGCAGGGGCAGAGGGCCAGCAGGGCCTGGACCACACACTGTGGCATCTCTGTGTTCGAGTTCGAGTTCGGGGCTGGCCCGAGCTGCGGCTGGGTACCGTGGCGCTGTCTGGGGAGGATGCTGGGTTCCGCTGCTCAGCCAGTGCTTGTCTCTGCAGAGACGTCATGGCCCCGTACGTGGTGCCCTCGGAGCTTCTGCTGGTGGAAGAGATCCCGCGGAACCAGATGGGGAAGGTCAACAAGAGGGACCTCGTCAGGCACTTCTACCCATGCAACCAGGGCGCCCCCGAGGCCGGGCGCCAGTGAGCCAACGTCCCCTTCAGACCCGAAGCCCCTAGCTCAGGCAGAACAGAGTCAAGTCTGACTGAATGAGGTCACAGCGCGAGGCCTCTGCAGCCACTGGCTGATTTCAAGTCATCAGGTGACTGCATGTCACCTCTGCCCCGTATTTGGGCCACACCCGCGCCTGCACGTGGCCCCACATGCTCAGGGCCCCCTGCCCCCAGGTGCCCTCAGGCTGCCAGGCAGGTCCTGGAAAGTCCAGAGGTGTCACCAGGGAAACAGGTCTCCAAAAGGAATGCAATAAAGGCCGCACAGAGTAATGGGATGCCTGTGCTGTGTGTCCCCGTTTGGCCGCTTCGTTCACCACAGGGCACAGGAGTGCACACCTGTGCACCACACAGCAGGGTGTCTCTGGCCGTCGGGGAAGCCCATGGAGCCACCCCAGGTGACCTGCAACCTCTCCTGAGCCCCCTGGGTGGACGCCGGACTGTTCTGAGCAGCCGACCTGGAGGACAGGCCTGGGTGCCTCTTCCAACCTTCCCTGGTGTGTCCCTGGGCAGCTCTGGGACGGCCTCTTCAGGGCGGAGCAGTGGCGGTGGGGATGGGGCTCAGCGACCAGAGGCAGGGAGCAGAGTGCCTGGACCCTGTGCTGGGTGGCTGCGAGCAGCCCCCCGGCACCCCCAAAGGGAACCTTCCAGACCTGGGCCTGGCAAACTTCACGTATGGGCCAGGTGGTCAACGTTTTGGGCTCTGCGGCCGTGCTCCCTGTCACAGCCACTCACTTCCACCATTGTAGCGTGGATCCCACTGTCCTCATTTGGAGTCCAGAGTCCTTGCGGTAGCCATAGGCTGGTCACGAGTGGCCTGCAGCTGCTCTGCCATGACCCTTGACCCACACCCCCCGCCTTGGTGCTCCCTCCACAAGAGCCCCTTCCTTTCAGTCTTTGTCTAAATATCACCTTCCCAGCTGCCCCACCCCACGTACAATTCCTGTCCCCGCTACAGGGGCTCCCTACTAGGCGGCCCCAGGTCCTCTGCCCGCAAGCTCAACGATGGGGCGCGCTAACCTGCAGAGAGCGACCGCGCGTGTCGGCGTTCCTCTCCCGTTCTTGGTTGTGTTGGTTCAGATGCCTGAGTGCCCCCGTGTGCACACCAAGTGGAGAATCCAGAAGTTTCTGGACCGTTTACTGGAGACCAGGACCATTCTGCCCGAGACTACTGAGAAGTGGTGCTCACAGCACAGTAGGAGTCTGGCCTTGACTTTTCCAGAACATTGTCTTCCTGGAATATGGGTCTGAAAGAGCAGCAAAATGTGGGAGCTGGAGCTGGAGGGGCCCCCTAGGCCGGGTGGAGGTGCAGTGCCCTGGGGACAGATAGGCCCTGAGAGGCTGTGGCCCAGCAAGAGGAGGCTGGGCAGAGCGGACGGAACTCCAGCGGGCAGCACGCGGGGGCCCAGGCCACTCCCCCAGGAGCTGTGTGTGGCCTGTGGCTCCCCCAAGGCCTGACCCCGGGCATGGCGTTTGCTTGGAGGAATTTCCCCTGTCCGTGCTCCCTCGGTCACCCGCCTACTGAGCAGGCCAGGCTGCCGAGGGGCTCAGCTGCTGCACCTGCAGCCCGGCTCCTCTTGGGCACGGGACTCGATGCCATAGCCAGACACTCCGGGCCCCAGCTCCTGACTGTCCTTGTGTCTGGCCCTGCGGTAACTAGGGAGCCACATGCTACTGAGAAAAACCAGATCTAACATTGCAGGATCTTTCCTAATCCCGCTGGTTTGACATTGCATCTGTATTAATACTGAGATTTTTTTATTTTTATTTATTTGTTTTTGCTGAGGAAGATTCACCCTGAGCTAACATCTCCGGCAGTCTTCCTCTATTTTTTATGTGCGTCACTGCCACAGAATGGCCGCGGACAAGTGGTGTAGGTCCACTCCCAGGAACCAAACCTGGGCCACCAAAGCAGAGTGCGCCAAACTTAACCACTAGGCTTTGGGGCCAGCCCTGATGCTGAGAATTTTGATTCCTAAAAATGTTTACATGATTATTTGAATTATGCTGTTATCCACCTGTATGAAACATTTTCCAAAAAGTAACGGTCATCTTCAACTACCAACACATCCCTCTGAGGACAGTCAGGACGCTGCGCCACACTTGCTAAGTCAACATGACAGGGGCGCGAGGCTTCCCAAAAGCTCTCCCATGGCTGGAAACGTCTCCCTCCCCCGACACACATGTACACGCACACACGCGCATGCCTGCTCCCTGAGGGCGCGACCCTCAGCCCAGCAGCCCCTGCCATCAGCCACTTGGCTCCCCAGGGAGAGCCAGGAGCGGGGCCCGGGGAGCAGGTTGCTGCAGTGCCACTGACACCCATTTGTGCCTGTGGCCTCACTTGGCCGTGTGGGGCTTGAACTCACTGGGAGGCAGCCGGGAGTGTTGCGGGTGTCTGGGGGGCTGCTCCTCAGACAGGCCGCATCCTTGGCGCAGAGCGGGACCAGCCTGTGCCTGCAGGTCCCTCAGGCCCCAGAGTGCAGGGGCTGTGCCTGGCTCGTCCTGTCCCCAGGTGTTCCCACGTCTCTCCTCTGGATGTGGACTCATCGGTGGCCGGGGCGAGGCCCTCGTCCACAAAATGGGCTCTGCTTCCTCCTCTGTTTATTCAGCAGACGAAGTGGAGCTCAGCATCTATGTGTGCAGACAGAGCCAGCCGGGGGGAGAGACCCCCGGGGGACAGGCTTGAAATAGACGCAGAAATGGGGCCAAAACTACCTGGCCCCTCCCCGACACCTCAAGGCCCACACCCTTTCTCCCTCAGTTTCCCCGTTCTGTGATCTGAGGCCGGTGCTTCCTCAGGGCTCTTCTGGCTGACCAAGGACTGAGGGCTCTGCTCCCTCAGAAGCCAAGTCTGGGGGTGCTGGCAATGCCAGCACAGCCTCCCACCCAGGAGCTCCCCACCCGCCCTGGCCCCCTGGTGGGCTGCATGCGGAGTGCCAGCAGCCAGGGATCAGCACAGGCCAGGCCGCCAGCACCCACTGACCGGGCACCTCTGTGTCCACCCAGTGGCAGCCATGGCTGGGATCTTTCTGTCTAATGCCCACACTGGCCCTCCCGCCACACCAGCAGCACGAGGTTCCCCACGGTCAGGGGTCACTCGCAGCGAGCCAAGGCCTCCGGTGTTTCCTCTGTGCCCGGCCTTCACGCCTGGGGCCTGAGAACGTCCACACCTGGGCCTGGCTCCCCTGGAACCTCACAGCCCCTTCCACAGGGGGCGGTCAGGAAACATCATGAGCATGGACCCTCAGTGCCAGGCCCCCAGGACCACAGGCAGCCTTCATGCCCTGGGTGAGTTGCGACCCCCCCAGGGCCAGGGATCAGACTGCAGGTGAGCCCATGAGCAGAGCCGCCTGCCACCCTGGCCCCCAGTCAGTACAGGTGGGGCCAGGATGCCCTGCAGGCCAGGGCAGGGAGGCCAAGCACCCCCGGGCAGGACCCCATGTCCGCCACCTCAGAGGGCTAGCCAGGCCCCGCAGGAGGAAATGCACCGCCCCCAATGCCCGGGTCTGGGCACTGAGCTGGGCGCCCAGTCTGAAGAGGGTGTGGAGACTGCCTGCTGCCATCTCAGGAGGAGGTGACACGTCTGCAGTGCAGGAACTGCAGCCCAGCGCCCGGCGAGACGAGGCAGCCCTGGAGAGACAGCACAGCACCTGCCTGACCGCCAGTGACTGGTAAACAGGAGGTGCGTGCCTGCAGGTGCATACACCCTGCACACGCCTGCATGCACGCGTTTGTGTTCACACATACCTGCGTGCCTGTGCACACACACATGTCCTGTGACGCTCCCCAAGTCTTTGGGCTAAGTGGGACTAGGATTATAAAATAGTTCTCCGAAAACCCGTGGAATCACCTTAAGCTCTGAAATCCCAACTCTTTTTCTGTTTTATGTTGAATTTCTACATAAAAAACTTTGAAGTTTTCCAGCACTAAACAGTCAACTTGAAAACTACAGCTCTAGTTCTTAAAATGGTCCTGTCTGTGACCTCACTTCTGTGGGCTTCTTCGTGACCCACACTGTCCCCTCCCCATGCCTGCCTCTCCCTGGTCCTCCTCCCTCACTTCCTGGGCCTGTCTGTGCCCTCCCCTGCTCGACCGCCACAGTCCCCTCCCCCATCACTCCGTTATAGTCAGAGCCCCCCCGAAGTCTGGTGAGTTGCTCAAGATCACCTTTGTCATTGTGGTCCTGTGTACACTGTCATGGTTGCTTGGCAGCCCTTCTAGAACCTTCCTGAGACAGAGCAGCCCACACTCCACTGTGACCCCCTACACCCTGCCTTGGTGGGCCCTCTGGGGCTAGCTTCCCCTCCCACAGGGCTGTGAGCAGAGCTCAGAGCAGCCTTGATCCTGCTCACGGGAGTAAAGTGTACCTTTGTTAAAACATCAAGGATGCAGTAAATCCCTAGCTCACCAAATAGATCAATATCAAATTATCATGTCCCACATTCATAACTCTCACACGCAGTAACGGGGAGGACAAGGTCACTGAGAATAAATAGCTGCAGAGGCGCTGTGCGATCCATCACTGCAGACAGCCGCGGGCGTCCCGCGTGGCGCTGACACTGCCATTAATAAAGCTGGGAGATGGATGACCACTGGGAGGGGCCGGGCCACCAGCCTCACCCGGGGAGCCTGTGCCCGGCTCTGCCGCGAGGCAGGAGGGGCTTGTACCTTCCCCAAATATGAGGGAGAGGAGGATCAACCCAGCTGGACTAGCCACAGGGGCCATGCTGGGATGGACACTCCAGCAGAGTGTCCCGGGCCATTTTACAGCCAAGGAAACGGTCAGTGAGGTGAGCGACTGCCCCAGGGTCACAGGAAGAGGCAGGCTGGGGTGGACACCAAAGCACTGGGTCTTGCAGCTGCAGCAGCTCTGAGGGGTGAGGTCAGACACCACAATCAGGATTGTATGACAAAGTGCATGGGTGCGGGAGGAGGCTGTGGGCCCGTCCATGGGAGCACTCCCAAGCAGCATTTGTGCTGGTCTTGGCAGGTTGGCTTGGGTGGTCCAGGAAGGAGGCAGCCTGGTGCGGCCCAGGGTACAGGCCCAGGTGAAGCCAGCAGGGCCCTGGGATGATTCTGCATGTTGGAACCTGGCAGAAGAGGCTACACGAGTTCGGGAGCAGCGGGGTAGCTGCGTGGGGAGCAGCATGCTGGAGGCGGCACTTTGTGGGCAGGGAGGAGCCTGGCACGGGGCGTGTCACAGAGAAGGGAGCTGGCCTGGCCTGGCTGACGAGAGCACCATCTCTGGGGTGGCCTGGTCCCGTCTTAGTGAATCGATCACTCCTCCTGGAGCTGGTCAGGGGCTGTGGAAACTACAACAGCAGGGCCTTCCCAGAGGGAGCTTGCTGTGGGTCCCCAGCCGCCGTAGATCCTTGGACCCCCCGTGAGTGCCCCACTGTTGTCCATGCGTGCCCTTTTGTCCTCCAGGTGTGGCAGTCCTCACAGCATCCTCCTGACCCTTGTGCCCAGACACCTTTCTCCCGTCAGCTGGCATTTCACGAGGAAGGAAAAGCGGGATACTGAAGGATTCTCTTGGAACCTGGGCCAAGTGGCCTCTCCCAACCAGCGTCCTGAGGTCTCAGGGCCCCTCCGCACCCGAGGGGCAGACTGAGGCATCTGGAGGGAGGAAGGGAGGGGTTTGGGGAAGGGGTCCTTGAGCTCCCCCTTGCCAGCTCCTCCTGACCACTGCACCTTCCCTTCCCTCTCTAGTGTCCCATCTTGGGGACAGTTCCTCGAGGTGGGCAGCCAGGACCGGAGGACCGCAGCACCTGTGCACCAGGAGCCTGGTTCCTCTTTTTTTTTTTTTAGGAAGATTAGCCCTGAGCTAACTACTGCCAATCCTCCTCTTTTTGCTGAGGAAGATGCCCTGAGCTAACATCCATGCCCATCTTCCTCTACTTTATACGTGGCACGACTACCACAGCATGGCTTTTTGCCAAGCGGTGCCATGTCTGCACCCGGGATCCGAACTGGCAAACCCCGGGCCACCGAGAAGCAGAACATTCTAACTTAACGACTGTGCCACCGTGCCCACCCCTTGTTTCCTCTTCTGTGAAGACAGGGAAAGGCTGCCCATGGCCAAAGGCAGGAGAAGGATTTGGTGGAAATCACATTCCGGAAGGTTCCTCCTGGCTCCTGGCACAGGCCACCGGCTCAGTAAACAGGGGGGTTCCTCCTTGGTTCTCAGCCACTAATCGGTGGAGTTTCAGGGTCCTCTCCCTGCAGGGAGGCGTGGAGCCTGGGGCTGGGGCCAGCAGGGCCCACCTCCAGAACGGGGTGCAGGCGCACAGGATGGGGCAGGCCTGGAGGCTGGACCGAGGGCACCGCCGCAGCAGAGCACAGAGCAGATGCCAGAAGGGCGGCTCCCTCCTGACTGACCGCCCTGAACACTGGCCATCTCCCCTGTCTCCTCAGGCCGTGCAGCCCCTCAGCACGGGACTGGGCAGGTGGCTGCCCAGCTTCTGCCCCACCTGTGACCTCCACAGGCTGGGAAACTGCTAGCCTCTGACCCCTAGCCCCACGCACACCCACCCTCAGCCCAGACGGTCACAGTTGTCTCCCTTGGGCCTCTCCAAAGGTGCCATCCTTCTGCATCTGCTGGTGTAAGGAGCTTCACATGGGTGTGTAAAGTGTGAGGACACGTGTAAGATGAGTGACAAACGCACGTGGGGCCGGGCATCTGTGTGCTCATGTGTGTATGGGTGACTGTGTGTGTGGGTTTGCGTGCAGGCTTCTGGGCGTGACCTCCCTCTGCGGGAATGTGCATGTAGGGTGACAGCACAAGACACGGCCCATCCTGCCCCACCCCAGGGTCCCCTCCCGAGCTCAAGCTGTGCCCACCGGGAGCCCGTCTCATCATCGGCTTGCAGCGCACGTCGTCCGTTGACAGTCTGATCATATCTACACAGCCATTCAATTACTCCGTAATGGCTGCGGGCCATTAAGTCATCAATCTACTTCACTCCAGCCTGTAGCCCTTTCCCCACCACCGCGCAATAAAACCATTAAACCAGCAGCAACAACAAGCAGCCGCATCCTTAATGCATCAGCGACATCCCCTTAGCACCTGCCTTGATGGCAAAGAGCCACTTAGAAAGACCATGGCACCCTGCGGCAGCCAGATCGGCTGTCTCCTGCACAGTGCACACGCACACAGACAGACACAATCACGGGCACACACACAGGTACATGCATACATGGGTACGCACTACATGCACATACATGGAATGCATCACCTGTGTATTCATGCATACTGACAAAGATGGATATGCACACATATGTACGTGTACACGACCACATACACACTTGTGCACCCTCACGTACATGCATGCACAGACACATACTATGCACATGCATACGCACAGACACAGGCACATAAATGTCCATGAATAACATAGAGCTGGGCTCTGAAGCCACCCACCAGGTGTCAGCTGCCCCTAGGCCCCAGTGGCCAGTGACAGCCAGAGCAGGATCAAGGAGAGCTTGGGGACGTGCTAGGAGCTGGCAGCAGCACAAGGCTGGGACCCCGTAGTCCCTGGTCAGCAGGGGGTCCACAGAGCACCTCCCCGCCTCCGTGGGCCTGCATGTGGACACACCTGGCTTCTCCCACCTCAGGACAGTGAAATCCAACAGTGGATTAAGAACATCTTTAAAAGTCCTTTTAAACACTGAGGACGGAAGAGAAGACTGACGGTGCTGTGCCCCACCGTTTACCAAGCCTCAGCCTTACATCGGACCTGCCTCTGACCTCCCTCGAGAAGTAGCGCCACAGCTGCAGCCTCGGTCCCCCATCCTCCCCCGGGAGGTGACGGCTGTCGGAACGTGACGGGCGCCTGAGTGGTCCTGTTGCTCTGTGCTTAGAGCTGACGTCAGTTCATCAGGACGCCAGCCTGTTCTGCAGCTTGGGTTTCGGCTGGCATTACAGACGCAGCCCTGGGCTCCGATCTGCGTGGAGAGGCCCACCCCTCCCACGGCCCGACGTGTAGGCCGTTCCCACATGCCATCTTCGTGCACAGAGCTGCGCTCCGTGCAAGGATTCCTCCAGGAGACACTCCTGGGTGGAACTGCAGGTGGTAGGCATAGGTCCTTCGACTGACCAGATGTGGCCCCTTCTTTCCAAAGAGGCCCAGGCGTGGAGACTCCCTCCCGCAGACGTGAGGCACCGTGTCTCACCTTTGGTTCCTGCCCCTGTGCTGGCTGTGAGATGGAACCTGCATCTTAAGTTGCGTTCCCGTGATTAGTAGTGAGGTGGGACAGTCTGAATACACTGACCGCCGGCTGGGTTTCTTATTCTGGGAATCGCCTGTTCCTGTTCTCTGCCCATTTTCTGTGTGTTGGTGGTAATTGTCTTGATCGTGCGTTGGTTATGTGGCTTGCCTTTTTAATGATATCTGTTGATGTGCAGAATTTTAAAATTTCAATGTATTCAAGTGCATTAATCTTCTTATGGTTTGACTTTTGCTTGTCTAAAACATCCTTTCCTACTTTAAGCTCTTGCATGCAATTTTCCTGTATGTTCTAAAAGTTACAAAGCTTAGCTTTTCTCATTTAAGCACTTACTTAATTCCTTGGAAATTTGCTTTCTCGTGTGGTGTGAAGAGCCCAGATCTCTCCCACACAGAATAACTGATGCTCCCAGCATGGCGTGCAGAGCCTGCCGTGCCCCCGACCTCCCACGCCTGCATCCCTGCCGCCGTCCAGGGCTGCTCTGCTCCGCACCTCTGTCCTCGGCTGTCCCGTCTTCCTCCTCAGTCTCCCTGTTTGCGAGGCAGGCACCGACTCCTGGGGCCGTCTTGGCTGTCTTGGCCCTTCGCTCTTCCGTCTGAATTTTAAGAGCAGCTTAAAGTTTCTTTTTAAAAACCTCGTTGGAATTTTTATTGGAGGTGATTGGATTTATAGATTAATTTGGTGAGATTTGACATCTTACAAAACTGCACCCCCCGGCCCATGCACAGGACCCAGCTCCGCCTCTCCTCAGGAGTCTTGGTGTCCTGCAGTTTTCTCTGTGACACTGACACGTCTTTCAAGAGGCTTAGTCCTAGGTACTTGGCAGTTTTTGTGGGAATCCTGAATGGGACTTTTTGTCTCAATTTTTAATGGGTTATTGAAGTGGTTTGTGTGTGGTATTTCCGTCCTGCCGCCTGCTGGATTCCTCTGTGGATTGTCAACATCTGCCCATTGGCTCAGCTGCATCTCCTCCTTTACATTCTCAGCCTTCGCGTCTCTTTCTTTTCCTACTGCATGGCTGAAATCTCAGTGAAGTGAAAACCAGAAGAAAGGGGTGGGCAGCCTGTTGGCTCTCGTGCTGGGGGGTGTCTTCAGAGCCAATGTCCAGTTCCACACGTGAGTGCAGTAGACGCCCCGGCTCAGATCGATTCATTTATTGCTGCCCCAACTGCTCAGATGTTTTGTGAATGAGTGCTAAATGTATTGATCTTTTTTCTCATATATTAAAGTGACCATCCTTTCCATCTTTAATCTGTTAAGATGGATTCCTGACGATTTTCTGATGTTAAAGATGCTCATGTTCCTGGGATAAACCCTACTTGGTCAGAGTGGGGGCGGGGCGGGGGGGGGTGCGGCTGAATTATACTCTGTTTAATGGGTTATTGATCCAGCTCCGTAGTTTCTCATCTACAGTTTCAGAACCCAAAAGCTCAGAAAACCTAAGTTGTTTGTTTGAGGTTTTGTTTTTTTGTGTTTGCAGGGAACTCAGTTGGCAGATGGGACAGCCTAAATGTTTGTGTCCCTTCATGCGATGGGGGCAGGAGGTGGGGCCTCGGGGTGTGACCGGGTCCTGAGGGTGGAGCCCCCATGCGGGGATTAGAGCCCTTATAAAGCAGACCCAGGGAGCACCCCCACCCCAACGTGTGAGGGCACCTCGAGAAGACGGCCGTCTGCGACCCGGGAAGCCCTTGGCAGACCCGACTCTGCTGGAGCCTACTTCTTGGACGGCCGCCTCCGCGCTGTGAGACAGCAGTGCTGGCTGTTTACCAGCCCCCATCTGGGGTGCTTTGTCACGGCAGCCTGAGTGGATGAGGACCGCAGCCAGCTGAGCGGAAGGATGCGAGGCTGCGTGAGGACTTCCTGGCCCTGCTCGGCCCCGTCTGTGGGTGCCCTCAGTGCTGCCCGCACGCTGAGGGGGTGCCGTCGTGTGGCAGACCTGCCCTTCACACCTCAGGAAACCCTGAATTCCAGCACGCTTCTGGCCACGGGGTTGGACGGGGACTCGGCCTGCGTTGTTTGTAGGATTTTTAAGAGTGGTGAACTGGCCCCCGAGACCATCAGGACCGTGGCCTTGTTGGGGAGCCTGGGGTCCTTGACTGCAGATTCAGTCTCTCTAATGGCCACTGGTTTATGCAAAACTGTTACTTTCTCCTGAGTCCGCTCGGGTCCTGCATCTTCTCTGACACCTGACACTGCACGTCTCTCCAGGGCCCAGAGTGATGGGCAGGATCTTGCTCCAAGTCCTCTCCTGGGACCTGTGCTCCTCGCCCGCAGTCACATCCTGCTCCCCTCGCAGGACTCTGGCTGGCCTGACTCTTCTTCCCGTTGCCCGCCTGCTCTGGCTTTTCTGTCTCGTTAACTCCTGCCGTCGCCCTCCTGCCTCCTGCCTACAGGGTCTCCCGGAATGCTCTGCCCCGGCGGCCTCGTTGGCCCTCTGCATGGGCGTCCATCTCCTTGTTCCTACAAACACATCCGGGTCCGTAGGCGCCTTCCGAGCGTCCCCTGGCTTGGACACTTCTACTCTGATTGAATCTCTTCCCCGTGAGTTATTGGCAAGCACGTCTTCAACCCACCATCCCCACTGCCCTCCGTCGCCCCGGAACGCGGCCGTGTGCTTCCAGCTCTGTGAAATCGGGCCACCTTTGTGCCCTCCTGTGCGGCTCTGTTTGTTTCAGAGTCACTGATGGAACAGAATCTGTTGGATTAAATTTGTTAATCTGGTTATTTCGGTGCATCTGAGCCCCGTGCTGGCCCCATCTCTCGTGTGGAAGTCTCCCCAGCCTCGCAGGTCTTCGTTTCCCTCGTCACCTGCCAGTGTTTCCTCTATGTTTCTACACCATGTTCTTAGGCCCACGTTACACTTGGTTCTTATCAATTTGGGGGGAATAGTTATTTAGCATTTCTCTTTATCCCTATTCATGTTTTTCCTTAAACTGCATTTCGTCTGAGATTAGTGTCACTATTCCAGCATCTGGGGCTTTGTAGTAAAAGGCTGGCTGCGCCCTCTGTCACCACGTCTCCATCATCCGCGTCCCCATCATCCACGTCTCTGTCATCCGCGTCTCCTGGCAGCAGTGGAGCCGGAGCCGATGTGCCGACGCATCCGTTCACCGTCTTCTAGGAGGCGGATTTAGCCCATTTGTGTGCCTGTCGGTGTATTCAGACTTACGTCACGATCTTACTTTGCATTTTCTGCTGCCACCTTAGGGATCTGGGATGGTTTTACCTTCTCTTGTGTTGCATTAATAACCTTCTGTACTTTTTTCTCTTTGCTTTTTTGGAAATTATAAATTAAATTTCTGTTCTTTGAGCACCCTTAAAATTTTAAATACCCACTCTAAAGGCTGTGGCTCTCTCCCAGCTGCATTCATGGTGCAGCACATGGCTCCCCGTGGCCAAGGACGGGGCTGCGAGCTCCTCGGGAGACCTGCCCGCCCGCATCTTGATGTGTGTCCTGAGCGTCTCAGGTTTGTTTTGTTTTGGACACAAAAATCAATAGGCTTTGTTTTTACAGTCAATCATTAAATTGACTGACATTTTATCAACTTCTTGGCTCAACAGATTTCATTTTGATAAACAACACTCTGTGATGGTTGTGTTAGAAGCGTCCTGAGTGGTGACCTCTAACCTTTGCATCTGAGTCTTCACCTCTTCCGCACTCGTGAGTGACGGGCCGTCAAGGCACACGCTGCAGGCTCTCCTCCTCGCACCTCTGCTTCCTGGTGCCCGCGGCCCTCGTGTCTTTCGAGTTCGTTGGTCTCTTCCTCTGGTGCTGCTGAGGTTCTCTGTGTCCTCCACTCGACAGTGCGGAAACAGCCATGTCTGCCTCAGTCCACTCACATGAGCAGCCACACGGGACCCTCAGCCACCCGTTAACCGTGCGGATCTAACATGGCCTCAGTATTGATCCGCCCCGTTGGTTTGGTTTCATCTTGCAGGACAGGCTCCTGTGACAAGCTCTCTAAGGAGTTTGGAGTCTTGCTTCTGTCACAGCCACAGAGCCTCGGGTCGCCTCCCACGACGTCATTCCAGGCAGTAATGGAGTCGCTGACGGGGCAAGGCGAGGACAGTGTGGGCCCCAACAGCTCCTTTCCTCCAGTGCAGCAGCTTGGCGGGCTGGCTGCTCAGCCCGCATCTGCACCATCGCCCTGAAGCTCAGAAGGTCCTGGGGACTCGGGCGGGTGCTTCGCTGAAGTGCTGATTCTGCGTCTGCAGAAGGGCCGTCCCAGGCCCCCTGGAGCCGGTGCACGCCTGTCAGATGCAGTGACTCGTTCAGTCCTGGGTTAACTGGATCACAGCACGGTCCTGCCCAGTGGAGCCTCACTCTGGGGGACCAGGCGCCGAAAGGATGCCTGCAGGATCCCGGTGAGCACACGCCTTGGCTAGGGAGGTTGACACCAGCGGGAGGAGACATGAGGCCCTGAGACACCATCCGGGTCCTCTCTGGAACGGCGGAGGGTGCCCACCGCAGAGCCCTAGGGCCTGGGGCAGGGGCAGGATGGGAGCATGTTCCGGGAAGATCACGGGACTCATGAGGGTGGCTGACTGGCAGGAGGGAGGAGCCAGGAGGTGTGTGCCAGCTCTGAGAGGGGGAGAGTACCGGGAGGCTGGAGGAGGAGGGGTCTGGAAGGTGCCGGGTTCAGCTCGGCAGCCTGGGTGGAGAACACAGCGGGAAGGGAGGGACGGAGAGGAGTGGAAGGTGGGCTCTGGCGTGCACACACATCACAGCCTTGATGTCCACAGAGACTTCTCAGCGCAACGAGACGGGGCCAGGGTGCTGCTCCCAGACAGGTATGTGGGCTCCCAACGTTCCAGAGGAAGCAAGGACGTCAGGAGCAAGGAGAACAGCTGAGACGAGCCAATTCTCCAAAGAGGTGAGGAGGCCCATAGCCGGGCGCTGCCCAGTGGGGCCTGGGCCCCGGCGATGCCACAGCCTTGCCCAGCGGCCGAGTTCAGCCAGGTGTTGCTTTGGCATGTCCACCAGTTCTCGCACCGAGCTGGGTGCAGGGCTCTCCCTGGTCTCCTGCCCCGAGGCCTGTCCACCCGCATCTTCCTCCTGGGCCCTGGGGAGAGCCTCCGGTCCTGCTGGTGAACGAGCCCCTGCCCCCAGTGGCTGCAGATGGACGGCTAGATCAAGTGCGGCACCACTGTCGCCAGCCAGATGGCTTCTATTCCAGCCACTGAGCTCATCTGGATCGTCAATGGGATTGACATGGCTGTTTGGGATTCTTTGCTCTCAAATTTGTCACCAGTCCACTTGATGTTGATTGAAAGACAGTGGGCCAGTGCCGGGTGGAACAGGCTGGGGGTGGGCGGGCCCCTGGGCTGACTCAGGACCCCACCCCACACACCTCCCTCCCTGCCAGCACCCCCTCCAGGCCCCCCTGCCTCGCTGGGATTGAGGAGGTGCCAATGTGCAGCGGTGCTGGTGGCTTCTCCAGGCCGCGTGGGAAGAATGTGGAGGGAGCTGAGGGGGCCCTGGGGCCTGCTGCCCCCAGGCAGCCACCATTCTGAGGGGACAGCCCTAGCCTCCGCTCCCCTGCCTGAGCCCGTCCTGTCACCTTCATCCAGACAGGGACCCCAGCACAGGCCGCACACTAAGGATGCGTATGTGACCCGTCGTGCAGAGCCTGGGAAATGCATTGTGACAGCGCAGGAAACAGACACGCTGAGGCCACCCCAAGAAAAGGGCCTTGTCCTAGGGCTCCGGGAGCCCCCAGCAGAATGGGGCATATGGGTCCAGGCGCCCTCCTGGCCCCTCCACGCGCTGTGCTGCATGTGGAAGCCAGGATCACGGCCAGTCACTGCCGGCACCCACGGGCACAGGGCGCCAGCCAGGCCGCGGCAGTGAAGACGGATGACGAGGCCCAGCCTGGTGTGCCCACCCCGCCTTTGTCCTCTGCCCCGCATTCCACTCCCACCTAGCTCAGAGGGCAGCTGCCCACACAGTCCCCTGTCCTGGGTCCTCAGCACCCCGAGACTCTGAATGAGGGGACCTGCAAGGCCTGTACCCCTGCCCTGGGGGCTTGGCAAGGGTTTTTACTGGAGTGGGTTTTTCCATCAAAATCGAGACTCTGGGGGCCAGCCTGGTGGCATAGTGGTTAAGTTTGCCTGCTCTGCTTCAGTGGCCTAGGTTCGTGGGTTCAGACCCCGGGCATGGACCTACACCACTTATCAAGCCGTGCTGTGGCAGCATCCCACATGCAAAATAGAGCAAGATTAGCACAGATGTCAGCTCAGGGACAATCTTCCTCACCAAAAACAAAAACCCCAAAGCTCTGGGAGCAGCTGTTATAATTTACAAACTGCTTTAAATCTTGACCATCCGAGCCTGGCAAACTCTTGTCCTTTGGCCTGCCCTCCACCTATCCCTGTCTGCGTGTCCCCCCGCCACTGTGGCAGGCCTGCTCCCCCGAACCTTGAGAGCCCTTGAGGACTCCTCACTGCGGCCGGGGTCCTGGGCTGAGCCTGGAGCGCAGGGCACTGGGTAACCTGGCTCGGCTGACAATAGTGCCACTTGGCAGAGGCCGTGCCCGCCTGCTGGTCTGGCTGCCCCTGGCTGCCCCAGCACGTTCAGGCCAGCCATGGGGAGGAGGCCGGGCTTGCTGCAGGGCCAAGGCCAGGGCGAGACCTCAGCAGAGCTGCCCTGCCCGGCCTGGGGTCAAGGACATCTCGGAAATGGATGTGAGCACGAGTCTGTGCTGACCCTGTGGCCGACAGCCCCTCGATCTCTCCTGGGAGAGCAGGAAGGCGGAGGAGAACGAGAGTCCATGCCTGGGAGGGGTGAGGGCGTGTGGGGTCCCGGTGGGGACTCCAGTTCCAGAGGATCATGGTGGGCAGGTATGTCCAGGGTGGGGTGGGAAGGGCCCACCGCCTGGCCTAGATGGCCCCTGAGCTGAGAGCCAGGGACGACCATGGGGCCAGTAAGTGGGAGCCAGGCCGCCGCCTCCTCCTGTCACCTGCCGGCCTCCCTGGAGCCACACTGCCCTCTGCTGGGACTGGCGGGCATGGCCAGAGCTGCTTGGACCCGCCGTAGCCCCTGGTTGAACCCCCCTACCCAGGGCCTGCTGATTCTCCATCCCCGCGCCAGGGCGGGCAGCCCAGAGGGAGGCTGGGACAGAGCTGTACCCCAGACCCTCAGCCCAGCCCCTGTGGGACCAGGACCGAGACGGCGTGGCACCTGCAGCTCCAGGCTCCTTGCTGCCAGGTCCTGCGGCCACCTGCATGCTCAGCTTCTCTTCCAGCTGCTGTCTCTCTGTCTGTCTGTCTGTCCATATTTTTTGAGCACCCCAGACTTTAAAAAAACAGTCTGAGAATGACTGTTCTCCGTGTGTTAGGAGTGTCACTGGGCTTCTAAGAAAGACAACGCCCTCCCCGACCTGGCAGGTGCCCCTGGACCTGTGCGGTCCTGGGAGGCCTCCACCTGGGGCCACCAGAAGGTGGGCGCCGTCTGGCCCGGCCAGAGACTCCCCTGCCCTCCCCAGGCTGGGTGCTGGCCCAGGAGCCCCGTCCTGGCCTCCCCGCCCCCACCGTCCCCTCTGACCCTGGGACTCATTTAAGGGACAGGACCCCGCTCCCCTGTCCAGGCTGCAGGGACCAGGCAGGGGTTCAGGACCCTTTTACCCCTTCATCCCCCAGACACTCTGCACCCATCTGCCCAGCGTATGCCCGGGTCCACTGGGGACCCCTGATGCTCTTCACCACACCAGGGTGGGTGCTTCAACTCCTCCAGGAGCACAGCCCCATGTGGACTTTCCTCAGCGGAAGCCCCAGAGCCTGGAAGGGCTTGGCCCGGGGGGAATGTGGGAGGGAGAATGGAGGGGAAGGGAAGAAGGGGGAAGGAGGAAGGAAAAGGGATGGGGAGAGGGAGGGAGTGTCTGTCTCCCCCCAGCCTCCCTCCCGACCTCCAGACCAGCCTCAAACATGGAAAGGGCAAGGGCCCTGCAGTGGGTTGGCCTGGGCTCCTGGCCAGGCCTGCCTGTATTGGCTGTGTGACCTTGGCCTCCTCGAGCCTCCAGGTCCTTGCCTCTAAAATGGGGCCCCAGAGGAACTGGCCACGTGTGGTGAGAAAGTGCCTGGGCCTCCAGGAGCACGGTTTACTGTGGTTACACACAACTGCCCACTGGGCACCTCCACCTGCCCACGGGCACCTCATGTTCACAGGGAACCTGTCCTTCACCCAGGCCAGCCTCTGGGTCACCGCCTTCCTGCTCTGCAGCTCCTGAATGCCCAGCATTCTCCCCCTCCCCTCGGCTTGCAGCCTCAGGCCAAGCCCCCATCGCCCACACAGCAGCCTGAAGCCCGGTGGGCAGGGGCACAGCCCAAAGAGCTGCATTCACACCAACTGTCCCATTGCCATGTGACCCTAACTGACCCTCGCTCGCAAAATGGATCTGCGTGCCCCAGGCTGGGGAGTGTGGACATGCGGTTGTCGCGGTGCTCAGAGCAAAGCGGACACTCAGTGAACACAGCTGGTATTGCCAAGTACTCAACGCGCCAGAACAAGGTCCTGCAAACTCAGTGGCTGAAACGGCACATGTTCATTATCTCCCTGTTTCTTCAGGTCAGGCGTCTGAGTGGGCTCAGCCACGGCTTCTGTTCCTGGTCACCCGGGGCTGAAGGCACAGTGTTGGCTGGGCAGCTCTCACCTGGAGCTCGGGGGAGACTCTGTTTCAGACTCCTTCAGGCCCTCAGCAGAATCCAGATCCTCATGGTTGTAGGACTGAGGTCTCCATTTCCACTGGCTGTCGGCAAGGCCCATCCCTATCTCCCAGAGGCCCCTCCCCGTGACCCCTGGGCCTCAGAACATGGTCGGGCAGTCGTGCGGCTCTGCTTTCTCTCTGCCCCTCGCTGATCACTCTGCTTGTAAGGGCTTCTGTGAATAGATGAGACCTGCCCAGACAATCCAGGATCATCTCCCTCTTCAGGGTCCCTCTGCCATGGAAGGTAACATTTTCACAGCTTCTGGGTTCGGGGCATGGACATTTTTGGCCACCTGTCCAGCACCTGCTGAGCTGCAGTGTCTTGTGCACATGGAGAGAGGCCCCTACCTCACAGGAGTGGGGGGACTAAATGCCTGGCCCTGGGTTTTGGTGGGGGGGGGGGGGTGTATTTGTGTGCAATTTTATATAGACCTGCATACTTTCATACACAATAATCATTCTTGTTTCACTGCATAATTATAGTATTATTTAAAGTTATAATAGTGTCACCTCTGCTGAGCCCTGTCAGTGCCCCCCTTTTATCATGAGAAAGCTGAAACCCCTAAACATGGAGGATGAGCCCCCAGGGTTGGTCCCTGGCCACCCTGGACCACACCCCTCACTGCCAGGGGACCAGCCGGCTGCCCTCTGGGCCTCTCCAGGTTCTGCACACCCCCAGCCCCTGTCCTTCTGCTGGTCCACAGATGCGCCCCCTTAGACGAGTGGGCATGTACCCACTGCACCCCGTCTGTGTCAGCGCTGGGCGGACTCAGGCCCTGGTGAGCGGTGGGTCAGTCCTGCCCAAACTGTGTCACGGTGCCCGAGACAGAAGAGGCACCCCTAAGAGGGGTCACCCAGGGGAGCAGGGGATGGGAGTGGCCCTGACCTTCACCAGGGCTTCTCGACCGCAGCTCGGCTCCACGTGAGCCCCTAATGCCTCCTAAGGCTCAGCCTCATGGATGGCAGGTCGCAGATCGAGGGTCGCAGATGAGGAGGGGGCAGGGCTCCCTGCAGGGCAGAGTGGGTGATGCAGCACCTTGCGCCCTGCCCGCTCGTGTGCCCCACTCTCGTCCCTTTTCCTCCACACAGCCCCGTGCTGTCTGCAGCCTTCCCCGCAACGGGGACCCGAGGGAGGGTCGGTGGGAGAATGGAGGGCTGATGGCCTGGAACCTCAGAGGGAGGCTTCGGAGTTGGGGAAGGGAGAGGGTGGCGCAAGGGTCGAGTACCCCAAGTCCTTCATTAGAAAGGAAAGTCAACCGGTCCTGTGTGGCCTGGGCTGGACCTGTACCAGACAGGACCTCCGGGCTCATGGAACCCAACTTCCCTCCCCTGGACACAAGAGGAAACTGAGGCTGGCTGAGAGTAGGATCTGCCCAGAGCCCAGAGCCCAGAGCTGGGACTGGACCCCAGGCTCCTGCATCCCTGCCTCCTGCCTCCTGGGCTGCCCTGTCCCAGGACCAGAGTGGGAGCCCCATGGAGGGGACTGCTCACCAGGGGCATCTGCACCAGCCTTGGGTCCCCTCCCCTCCCTGCACTTGGGGCTCACCCATGACCAGACCCAGCTTACCCTCCCCCTTGGAGACCCCCCCACACCTCCGGGAGGTTGTTGGGTGGGAGGCAGGTGGCCAAGAGCAAGTTGGAGGAAGGATGGAAAAGCAGCGGGAGGAGAGGGGCTCAGAGGCCACCCCCCCCAGCCCGGGTTGGGGTGCCTAAGTTTAACCCTGGGGCCACTTTCTGGGGCGGGGAGGGTGGGCACTCATCCCTACACTAGCACCAGGAGGCAGAAGCCTGAAGCATTCAGAGGGCCTCCCCACTTGTGTTTGGGGCCCCTAACTTCAGAGGCAGGACAATGACCCCCAAGGATTGCTCCTCAGCCCCAGGGCCTCAGAGCCTGGAATGGAAGGGGCTCTTCGCCCCCCACCTTGGGGCAGTGAGTGCCAGGGATGCAGTTGCTGCCGAGCCTCCTGCAGGCAGCCCGGCCTCCTTCCAGGCAGGCCAAGGGCACAGATGGTGCCGCACCTGCTCGGCTGGCCGCGTGCAATCTGGAGAGGAGAGCAGAGGGCCCGGGCTCCACAGACCCAGCGGGGCTGGTCAGCAGCCCTACTGCCGACACCTCCTGCTCAGAACAGAGCACCTCTGGCTCCACATGGTCCTGCCTCCTCTCCTTCCCTCTCCACCCCCTTACTGCACGCTGGGCATGGGAGGGTGCTGAGGGACACACACATGCACACGCACACTGGGAGTGCAGGGTCTCCAGGAGGAGAGCGGTACCATGCTAACCGAACAGCTCAGGCCACTAGGGGACCAGAGGAAGGAAGGGCTTCTGGCTGGGGTGAGGACAGCTGACCCAGGCCTTCCTCCGTGCTAGCCCTGGCGAGAGCAGGGAACCATTCAGCCGGGGAGCTCTACCCAGTGGGAGATGGGGAACAAACACGGAAATGTGGTCAGTGCTGGGTGAGGGGCAATGTCCGAGGGGGCCGAGGAGGTCCTCTCAGACAAGGACAAACCTCGGGACAGCGGGCCCAGCATTCGGGGTAGAGGGAGCAGCCAGTGCAAACGCCCAGAGGCAGAGGCGCCGGGTGAGCTCAGGGACCAGCCAAATGAAGAATGGATGGATGGATGAATGAATGAATGAATGAATGAGTCCGCTGTGGTCCCTAGACCAGCCGGACCCATCTTGCCTTTTCTGACGGGCTTCCTTCTGCTCCACCGGCTGATCCTGGGAGCCTGCGACCCAGGACAGCTGCCTGGCAACGCCAGCCCAGCTGCCCTCGGTCTCCCACGTGCTATCACTGGCCTGTCCCCTCCTTGGCGTACACGTGCAGTCACTCAGCCCCGGCCCCGCCCCCGCACACGTGCTGTCACTCAGCCCCCAGGCCCCGCCCCCACTCCGTACCGTCACTCAGCCCTTGGCCCCGCCCCCGCACACGTGCTGTCAGTCAGGCCCCGCCCCGGCCCTGTCCCCGCACACTTGCTGTCACTTACTCGTCCCCGCCTGCCAGCGCACTTGCGCTATCACTCATCCCTAGGCCCTGACCCTCCCCCGCCCCCACACACGTGCTGTCACTCAGGCCCCAGGCCCCGACCCGCCCCCGCACACGTGCTGTCACTCAGCCCACAGGCCCCGCCCCGGCCCCGCCCCCGCACACTTGCTGTCGCTCACCGGTCCCCGCCTGGCCGCACACTTGCGCTGTCACTCATCCCGGGTCCTGTCCGAGCAGGAGGCGCCGCTCCGCCGGGGCCAGACACTCGCCCGTCGCCGGCCCATGGACGCCGCGCTCCTGCTCGCCCTCGGGCTGCTGGCCCAGGTAACATCAGCGCCGCACGGGGTCCCTGTCCGGGACGGCTGGGAGAGGGGGGCGCCCCAGCCTGCCCGGAACCACTGGTCCCCGCCGCCTTAGGGGGGCCCGTGAGCTGAGGGGCCCGGGAGGGTCAGGTGGGCAGCACTGTCCAGGGCTCTCTGCGCCCCGGGGGGCGGGTGTCCAGAGACGAGTGTAACCCTCTCGGCCTGGACCGGACAGGGAGCCAAGCAGTGCTACCGCTGGGAGACAACCTGGCAGGCCGACCCCTCCTTCCGGAGGTGCCCCCTCAGCCTGCCGAGGTCTGGGAGTAGTCAGTCAGTCTTTGGCGGGGCAGGAACAGAGGGGGAGCGGCAGGAGCACTCGCACCCCGCCCCCGACCCCGGGAGCCAGGAGTAGAGACACCCCAGGCGAGTTGGCAAATGACCCTGGCCAGTCTAGGGTGGAGTCTGAGCCCCTCCATGTGCCCGGCCAGCAGGGGCAGCTGCAGGCTTTGCCCTCCAGGAGCACACCCTTCCTTGGGAGTGCCCTGTGCCCAGCGAAGCCAGGTCCCAGCAGAGGCAGCCCGCCGCCCTCCACACTCCCTGCGGGTCCCCAGCCCCCTGGCCCCGTGTCACAGTGGGAGCAGGATGCGTGAAAGGAAGCACAGGCCTTTGGCTGCCCCGCTCCCCAGCGGGGGCACCCCCTGGGCAAGGCCACGTCTCCTCGTGCTCTGGGCTGCTGGGCAGGCGCCCGGCTGGGCCCAGGAGTGGATTCTGTGGCCTCAGTGGGCTCTTGCCTTCAGGGGACTGGGCTGAGCCAGGGTCACAGGCCAGGGCTGGGGCTGGCTAGTATCAAGACATTGTGCGTACGGACGGCCTCAGGCCTCAGGCCTCAGACTGGATGGGTACTGAACCTAAGGGCTTAGCAGGGCCCCAAATCAGTGATCGCTGTTACAGTTCCAGGCCAGCCAGGCAGCGCTGGACGCTGCGAGGGGAGTGGGGCTTTCTAGCACCCACCACAGGGGCTTCCTGAGTCCCCGTAATTCCCACAGCCCTCCCAGCTCTGGCTGGCCAGCTCAGGTTTCAGCCCCTGGCAGCTGACCAGGTGCCCGCCAGCCAGATCTCCAGCAGCTAGCCCCTAGGGGCACCCAGCCCCAGGGCTCCAGCCACCTCCACCCCTGGCTTTGGGTCCGCCCACTGCCCCCCTCGGAGACAGCGCCCCACAGCTTGGGCCTCAGCGGCCCATGTCCAGCTGGCCCGGCACGGCCATGGTCGCCCTCCGCCCAGCACAGCCTGGCTGCCCACGGCCTGCGCCCCTCCAGCCCTCTGCTAGAGGCCCCCCGCAGGGCTGGGATGCCCCCACACTGGGATCCATTCCAGAGGCTCTGTGCCTCCGGTGTACCCCCTCCTTGCCCTGAGAACAGCATTTCTCCCT
The DNA here is from genome assembly GCF_021613505.1 of Equus quagga. Classification (NCBI taxonomy): domain Eukaryota; kingdom Metazoa; phylum Chordata; class Mammalia; order Perissodactyla; family Equidae; genus Equus; species Equus quagga. The sequence goes on from NC_060279.1 coordinate 79,693,868, forward strand.
CAGCACCCCCACCCAGTGCATTGGGTGGGCACGTTCCTGGAGTCTGGGGGTGTCTACCTTTCCCCAGGCCCCAGGAGGACCCTGCTGCATGGGAGTGGAGTAGATCCTCTCAGATTGCTCTCCCTGCCTCCAGGGTCACTGCAGGATGGCCATCCCCTAGACAGCTGGAGGCTGTGGGGATTCTGGGCCGGGGCGGGGAGTGGGGGGGGGGGGGCTGGGGAGGCCAGCCCGTGGGACCTGGCTCCTCAAGTTCCTGCGCTTGGTGTGGCTCAGATTAGCTCCCGTGTGAGGGGAGCTTCTCCTGGGTCCACGGGAATATGTCTCTGTCAGGACTCTGCCCAGCCCCCAGTCAGCTCAGCTTTCAGACTTTCGTCCTCTGCTGTCCAGATGCCTGGGTCCTGTGGCTGCTTCCTGGACACTCCTTCCTCCACCTCCGTGAGCCCCCAAGGCAGAGCCGCCGGGGTCCAGCAGGGCTGTCTGGAGTCGGCCCCAAGTTGGGGCCCGGAGGCAGGATTCTGCACAGATCCACACTCCTCTCGCCTGCCTGTGTTCCCTAGGTCAGCCAGGGGGCTCAGAGTGTGTGCCTTCAGACCTGGTCCGTCTGTCCTCTCACCCTGTGCCCACGGCGTCCCCAGCAGCTGGGCCTGTCCCTGGGACCCCACCCCCTCTGGGGTGGCGGAGGGGTGGGGGGCCAGGGATGCCTCAGGGCTGAGCTGCACCCTGCTGGGAGGGGCCCCAAGCCTGTGAGGGCTCCAGTGAGCCACACGGTCCCTGGGAGGAAGCAGGGCTCAGCCGCACTCCTAGGAGCTTTGCAAAGTGTGAAGACCCCCGGGGCAGTGCACTCTCCACAGACACACACCATCTCCTCCAGGACGGGTGGGGTTACTAGCCCACCTTAGTGTGACAGCGCCCGAGGCAGAACAGGGAAGCCTGGACCACCGTCCCCTCCAAGGTGGGCAGGACAGCCTGGGGTGGACTGAGTGTGGCAGAGCGTGTCTCAGCAAGAGGGGCGGGTGGAGGAAACAGCTGCCCCCTCCACCGCCCTCCACCATCACCCCCATCCCGCCCCTGAAGCCGGCAGCAGCTGGAGGGTGTGGAGGAGCCGCTCGCTCGGGGCCAGGCTGACAGCTGGGTCCATTCCTGGCGTGCCTGATGCCTGCCAGGCCGTCCAGGAACAGGGCGGCCGGATTCCAGCCTGAGGGGAAGGGGCTCAGACCTGGGAAGCTTGCGGGGAGTCCAGACCAGGGGCCTCTGCTGTGCCCAAGGAAACCCCACCCACCAGGCTACAGGCCCTGCGCCTGGTTCCTAATGTCTGAGACACCGAGGACCGGAAGCAACCTTGCAGAGATGTCCCTACACAGAGTGTAGGATCAGCCCTGGAACCACCTCCCAGAGCCCGTTGCTGCATCCGCAAGGGGCTTTAAGGTTTGCCCGACGCCACTGGGCGGGTACGCTAATGGAGAACCCTTGCTTCCCCTTTATTCAACCAAGACGCACACCGTGGACCGGGCTCCGGTGGGTGAGCTGGGCCCCAGTCAGCACATGTCCAGCCCAAGCCCAGGCCCCTTGCCCGCCACTCACCAGGGGGCCACCAGAGGCCGGCAGTGCCAGGACAGGCAGCAGGATCTCCTCACTTTCCACCTGGCCTCTTGGTCACCAGCATCTCCAGGTGGAGGGGCCTCCAGCCACGTGCCCAGCTTTTTTCCCAGGGAGATGGGTCGTGCCTTGTAATTCCTTGTTTTGAACCCACCACAGCTGGTGGAGAGAAGCAGAGAGCTCTGCAGCCGCCCCCAGGCTCTCAGGCAGGACGGGCACCTGCAGGGGTTGAGGGGACGGGGGTCGGGGGGCGCTGCTGGCAGGCACCCCCAGGGGCAGGGCACTTTCCGTCCATTGCTCCTGAACAGAAACCATGCTGCTGCCCTGGTGTCCCCCACACGCAGAGCCCAGGGTCGTGGAGGGACTTCCTGTGGGGCAGAAGCCCAGTCAGGGCTGTTTGACCGTGACGTCTCAGTTTTCAGCCCCATGCCTGCCCATTTCCCGGGGCTCCCAAGAATCACCTGGGGGTTCGTCATAAGACATCGCCTGGGACCACCTGGCTGTTTTAATTCAGAGGGTCTGGGGTAGACTCATGAAATCCCTGTCTTTTTTTAAAAAAAAAAAGATTGGCACCTGGGCTAACAACTGTTGCCAATCTTCTTTTTTTTCTTTCTGCTTTTTCTCCCCAAATCCCCCCAGTACATAGTTGTATATATTCTAGTTGTGGGTCCTTCTAGTTGTGGCATGTGGGATGCGACCTCAGCGTGGCCTGACAAGTGGTGCCACGTCCGCGCCCAGGATCCGAACCAGCAAAACCCTGGGCCACCACAGCAGAGCGCAAACTTAACCACTCGGCCATGGGGCCAGCCCCCACAGAATCCCTGTCTTTACCAACCCCCCTCCTCATCCCAGAGATGCTCCGCATCGTTAAGCTTTGGACCCCCAGCCTGCCCTGAAGCACCCCTGCCCCTCAGCACCTGCACAGTGGCGGGACCTCCGCCCTGTGAGGTCTGAGCGGCGGAGGCTGATGGCCCGGCTAGCGGGATGGGAACTTCCCTGAGGCCAGAGAAGCATCGTGGCAGTAGGAGGCCAGCTGCTCGCAGGCTCAGGGCCTGGTGGCGGCAGCCTGCAGCTGGATGGCGCTCTCCTGCCCACGCCTGGGGGGCACAGGGGGCGCACCATGTCCCCCTCTGCACCACTGCGTGCAATGCGCTTGCCACTCCTCCTGGCTCTCAGCCAGTGCTCCGCCCGCGGTGGGCACCTCTGCTACTGGGCAGCCTTGCAGCTGAGTGCCAGGGCTGGGGCGGAGCCCTGTGAGGGGGCAGTGGCCCTGGTGTCTCTAGGTCTTCCAGACAGGGCCAAGAAGGAGCGTGGGGGTGTACACTTGAGGGCGCCGGGTCCGTGGCACGCGCTGGTTCCGGCCCAGTGTGGGACAGAGTGGGCAGATGGCGTCTGTGAACACATGCCCACTCAAGGATGCCTTTTTCCTCTGTCCATGTGCTAGGGTCTGTGTGAACTGGCTTTGCCCATGTGGCTTTGTCTGGGCACCAGATGTCCTGCAATCCCCAGGCGGCCACGTCCTCTGGGAAGGGTGTGGTGGGAGACAAAAGACCAACTGAGAAGGTCCCCCAGACCGGAAGTTGGCTGTGGCCCAGCCCGGCCACCCCACCCACCACAGCCTCTGATCTGGGCGAGGGGCCCCTGCCAAGGCTCTGTGGCTTCTGCTGACCTCGTGAACTTGGGCCATGTACAGATGGGACCCAGGACGCCCAGGCTGTGCCTCGACCCCACGGGCCCTGCGCCAGGCTGGTGGGCGTCCTGAGTGTCAGCGAGGCCACTGGCAGGGAGGGGGCAGCCAGAGGCTCTGTTGCAGGCTGGGGGCATGGGGTCCGGCCCAGGTGTGGCAGCAGCTAGACAGGGCAGAGCGTGTCCCTCCCAGAGCCTGAGGTCAAGGAGCATGGTCGGACTGTCCCCCGCCCCGTGCCCTGCCCCCTCTACCCCACCCCCCCAAGCTGAAGTCAGGGCGGCGCTGCTGTGTGTCTGGGCTCCTCCGAGAGATGGAAGTTCAGACGCTGCTTCCCTGTGGCTCTCAGCTCTGCTGCTCTCCAGCTGTGTGGCCTTGAGCAAATGCTCAGCCTCTTTGAGCCTCATTCTGGGGAGCTGTGAAATGAGGTGTTTATCACCCATTCCTAGTGGCTGTGAGAACTGAGGGCCGAGAGAGGGGCTGGAGGGAGAGATGGAGAGGAGGAGGGCCAGGGAGGGTGCTGAGCTTGGTGCTTCCCCCCCACCCCCACCCCAGCTCAGGAACAGAGCTGTCCGCACTGGCATTGTGACCAGGGCCAGCAGGTCTGCACTTGGCAGGAACACCACGCTGACCTGGCAGTGGCTTGTGCTCAAGTGCTTTTGGCGAGAAACCCCAGCGGCCCAGGCTGCTTGGAGGCCAGCGCTGCCATCTGTCGGGGAGCATGGGGGCCTGGCCAGCCGCATGGTCCTTTCTATAAACAGGATTGCTACCACTGGGACTCCAGGCCCTGCAGGGGAACACGCCCTGGCATTTCAGGGGAGGTGGCGGGAGGAGGACTCCAGAACTGGGGCCACCAGGGGCGTTGGCTTTAGTTTGGTCGTTTTACTGCTGTTCTGTCAACAAAGTGTGTGAGGACCCACTGTGCGCTGCCCTAGGGACCCACTGTGGGCTGCCCTGGAGGCCCACTGTGCCTCCCCTGGGCACAGAGAATGAACCCTGGGCGGAACGGGGAGGCAGTGGAGGAGAGAGAGGGCCAGAGGCTCGGGCAGGACAGCAGCCTCCTGGCTGAGCTGTTATCTCCTTCCTACTCCTGGCTGGCTCCCCCCACCCCGGCCAAGCACCCACCATGCACTGTCACTGCTGCCCCTCCCCTGAGGCCACCAGCCCACCCATCCCATGCCAGCCCCCCTAGACTGCATGGCCAGAGGGAGAGACAACTTAGGGGACGTCAGCAGGACCGGGCGGCTGGGGGTGGGCAGCTGGAGGGTGAGGAGGAGAGGGGCAGCAGGGAGCGTGGGCCCCCCTCAGAGGGGCCCTGGGAGCCACCCCATCCACCTGGGCTGGAAAGGAGCCCCCTCCAGAGGGAGCCAGGGGCCTGGAGACCCTGGGTGGGGGCAGACCACTCCCAGGGCCATCTGGGAGCACAGAGGGCTGGTGGCTGGAAGGGGACGGGGTGGAGGTGTCCCCTCTGCCTGGGCTTGGAGGAGGGCAGGGCAGCGGTCAGCTGCGAATGCAGGGGGTGGGGGTGTGGCTCACATTCTCCTGCCGCCAAACCCAGCTGGGTCCCAGCAGGTGGTGGAGCCCCCCACTTCATGGGCCCTGATGGCCCTTGGCCACGTCCAGCCGGGCTCTGTGCCCCAGAGCTGCGCCAGCCTTGGCCTCACTCGTGATGCGGGGAACGTGAGGCCCCAGTATCTCCTTGCGCAGCCGGCCACAGTGCCTGAGTCCACACTCAGGCCAGCCCATGCCCAACCAAGGAGCCAGTACAGAAACCGTGTATTTAAAGCAGGGCTGGAGGCCAAGGGGAGCTGCCAGCTCTGCCCTTGACTCGCGGGTTGGGTCCCTTCTCTGGGCTCAGTTTCCCCCCTCAGTGGTTGGGGAGAGCTTCAGCAGGCTGGGCCCTCCCTCTTGCTCGCTGCTCACAGAGCTCAGCCAGTAGTGGTGGCCTGGCCTGGGGCAGGGTCTGGGGTGTGTCTGCGTGCACCTGCCCAGGGTAGAGGTGGGGGAGCATGGCCATCATGTGCTCCCCATTCTCTGTCTGTAGCCCCACAGGCTGGGGACCCTGCGACTTCAGGGGGGCATCACACACAGGACACCCCAGTCCCCTGGGCGTGCGGAGAGGGAGGGAGGAGCGTGTGAGTGTCCCCACGTTCCAGGAACTAATATATTGGGGTGAAAGTCCCACCTGGTTCCACAGTTCTGGGAGAAAAACAGCGTAGGCCGGGGGTGGGGGTCCACTCCTGGGGGTGGGGCGTGCTGCGGAGAGTCCAGATGCCTCCACGCTGCCCTTGTGCCGACCATGTCACTCTCAGTGGCCCCTGGGTCCCCTGTCCCATCTCACCCCCGTGGGCCTTGCACACTCCCCCATGGCTTGGGCAGCCTGCATGGCAAATTCAGAGGGCACTGGGGATCGCGGTGTTTTCAGTCGCTCCTAACATCCTGGACGTCTGGGGCCTGGGCCTTCATCCCACAAGCAGCCTGGACAAGTGGCATGGGGCTGCCCCTGCAGACACTCCCCATAGGCCCTTCTACAGCCGGGCCAGGACCCCACAGGGAGGCCTGCCCTGGGCTGAGTGGGGCACCTGAGGCGGCTGCTTCCTCCCCACTCCCCAGGCCTCCTGGGACAAAAGCCTAGGCCTGGTCCATCTCCAGGAACCCTCGAGAATTCAAGCTGAGAGGAGTCCTGGGATGGCCACGTGTCACCCCTCACTGTCCCAGCCCAGAGACACCCCCCACACACAGATCAGCCTGCCCCACCCCTGCTGGCATGCTTCACCCACAAGGGTCCCTGGGGAGGGGCCCCACCAGCCCAGCTGTTCCCAGCAGCTGTGCTTACTCATCACTCGGCCTCCCATGCGGCCTCCTCTCCCCGCCCCAGGGTCTGGGGAGCAAGAGCCACTCTCTGCCCCCTGAGCACCTGATACCCCCAAGCCCCGGCACCTGACCCTCACCTGGGCCACCTGGGGGAAGTGCCTGGCACTCAGGGAGATGAGCTAGATGGGGGCACAGCATCGTCAGTTCCCAGCCAGCAGGTTCACCAGAGCCTGCAACAACTCCTGGTCCCTGGGCTCCGGGGCTCCCAGGCAAGGCAGGAGACCTACACCAGCCTCTAGGGGCTCCAGGCTTGGGGCACAGGGCTGCTGGGGGCACGGTGCTCTCCCTTTCCAGGCCCTCCAGGGAGGGGCGGTTCACTCCCAGCGGTTGCGGTTGCGGGGAAGCTGCCTGGCTCCAGCTCTTGTCGGGGTGCGCCCTCTGGGACAGCTGTCTGTGTCTTTGTTGCAGAGCCTGGGCCTGTCTTTGGAGCTCCCCGGACTGAGGAAGCCCAGCACCCTGTACCCCTGGCGCCGGGCGCCCGCGCTGGGCCGTGTGCGGAGAGCCTGGGTCATCCCCCCCATCAGTGTGTCTGAGAACCACAAGCGCCTCCCGTACCCACTGGTGCAGGTGAGGGGCCCAGGGGCTGGCGAGGGCCGAGGGGAGGCCCCGGCAGAGCAGGGGCTGGGTTTGCTTTAGGACCGGACGCCCTTGGGGCCTGCAGGCCGAGCCGCCCCTGACCCCAGTTGGGGGAGGGGCCGAGGCCGCGGAGAGGGAGGGAGCCCTGGCCTGGGCGCCTCCCCAGCCCGTCTCCTGCTCCCGCAGATCAAGTCGGACAAGCAACAACTAGGCAGCGTCATCTACAGCATCCAGGGGCCGGGCGTGGACGAGGAGCCCCGGGGCGTCTTCTCCATCGACAAGTTCACGGGGAAGGTGTCCCTGAACGCCATGCTGGACCGGGAGAAGACAGACCGCTTCAGGGTGGGGCCCCGGAGGGCTGGGGGAGGCCAGGGCCCTCCCCGCACCAGCTCCCGGCCCCGCTCACCGGCTCCAGGCGCCGCCCACGGGCTCCCGGCCCCGCCCACCGGGCTCCAGGCCCCTCCCACGGGCTCCCGGCCACGCCCGCCGGCTCCCGGCGCGGTTGGGGACGTTCAGCCAGACTGCAGCTCCAGCTAGAGCAGAAGTCCTTAATGGGGGGGCGGAGTCAGGGACTTGGGACTTGCAGCCCAAGGAAGCGGGTCAGGGTTGCGTTCCCACGAAGCAGAGGAGCTTGGGCAGACCGAGGCGGGGGGAGGAGGGGCTCGGTCCTGCCGGGAGGACTACGCCCCCGGACGCGGGCGCAGCCCTCGTCAGCCACGGCCAGTTCTCCCCAGCCCGGCTGTGCTGGTGGGGACGGGGTGTGGTGAAGGATCCCACAGTGTTGGCAAATGCCAGCGACAGCTGCCCTTTGATTCTCATGGCTGGACCACAGGACCCGCCCCTGGAGGCCTTGGGGTGGTGAGGTCTGAGAGAGAGGCAGCGGGAGGGAGACTGAGTCACAGGCCAAGGAGGGGAGCCCGGACCCTCCTCTGCGTTCCCTACAGACAGAGTGACCTGCGCCCCGCCTGCGGTCCCCTTACACGAAGTTAGCAGAGAGCATGTTCTCACCTGGACATTATATCATGCCCACTCTCCAAAAGGATAGGAGGCAGCTGAATTTAAATTTTCATGTATGCAGATGAATTAAAGTAAACTTCAAGAGGTGCCAGAACCATATAGAGAAAGGGAGAGAGAAGGAGCGCTGGTGAGAGCGCGGCTTCAGTCACACTTGACACAGCTGCAAGCTCCTGGGGGGGAGGCCAGAGGGGGAGACCGAGGCGCCCTGCGGGCTGAGGCAGCAGCCCCCTCCTGGGGAGGTCTCATCTGCCCCGTGCGCCCTGCCCTGGGCTGGTTTGCACCCTTCAAGTTGGTGTTCAGAGGGACACAGAGTCTGCATTTGCTGTCCCTTTTGCATGCCCCTCATGGGAGCCACTGAAATTTGGGGCCCACAGTGCCAGTCCCTGCTCTCTGCTTGACTAGCTAAGGGCCTTTGCTCTGGACCTGGGAGGATCTGCCCTGGAGGAGCCCACGGACCTGGAGATTGTGGTTGTGGATCAGAACGACAACCGACCCGTCTTCCGGCAGGAGGTGTTCACGGGCCGGGTGCTGGAAGGCGCCGTCCCAGGTGAGGCGGGAGCCATCCCCAGCTTCCCTCTCCCTAGGTCTTCCCAAACTGAAACTCTCACCCACTGAACACTCCTCCCCCGCCCCTCCCCAGCCTCTGGCTCCCACCATCCTACCTTCTGTCTCTGTGAATTTATCTTCTCTAGGGCCCCAGAGAAGTGGAGTCAAACAGTATTTGTCTTTTCATGACTAGCTTATTTCACTCAGCATAATGCCCTCAGAGTTCACTCACAGTTCAGCAGGTGTCAGGATTTCTTTCTTTTTTAAGGCTGAATAATACTCCATTCTATGGGGCCGGCCCCATGGCTGAGTGGTTAGGTTCGTGCACTCTGCTTCAGTGTTTCGTGGGTTCGGTTCCTGGGCACAGACCTAGTACCGCTTGTCCAGCCCTGCTGAGGCGGCGTCAGACATGGCTGAGCTAGAAGGACCTACAACTGGGATGCGTCACTATGTGCTGGGGGCTTTGGGGAGAAAGAAGAAGAAGAAAAAGACTGGCAACAGATGTTAGCTCAGGTGCCAATCTAAAAAAAAATATTCCAGTGTATGGATGGACCACTTTCCGTTTATCCACTCATCCGTCAATGGACCCTTGGGTTGCTTCCATTTTTTGGCTCTTGTGAATGATTCTGCTCTGAACAAGGATGTACAAGTATCGATCTGAGACCCTGTTTTCGTTTCTTTTGTCTGTATTCCTAGAAGTAGAGTTGCTGGATCCACTTGGCAGTTGTATTTTTACCTCTTTGAGGAACCACCATACTGTTTTCACAGCAGTGGCACCATTTTACATTCCCGCTAACAGAGCACAAGGGTTCCAGTTTCTCCACTTCCTCACCATACTTGTGGTTTTCTGTTTATTTGATGGCCGTCCTAATGGGCGTGAGGTGGCATCTTGTAGTTTCAGTTTGCATTTCCCTGATGATTGGTAATGTTCAGCATCTTTTCATGTGCTTATTGGTCGTTTATATATCTTCTTTGGAGAAATGTCTGTTCAAGTCCTTTGCCCATTTTTGAATTGGGTTATTTGATATTTTGCTGTTGAGTTTTAGGGGTTCTCTGTATAACCTGGATATTAATCCCTTATCAGATACGTGATTTGCAAATATTTTCTCCCACTCTGTGTGTTGTCATTTTATTCTATTGACAGTGTCTTTTGATGACCAATTTAAAAATGCTCATCAAGTCCAGTTGGTCTATTTTTCTTTTGTTGCCTGTGCCTTTGGTGCATATCCAGGAAATATAGCCAAATCCAGTGTTGTGAAGCTTTGCCCTTATGTTTTCTTCTGAGAGTTTTATAGTTTTAGGTCTTGGAGCCACTTGGAGGTAATTTTTGAAGATGGTGTGAGGTACGGGTCCAACTTCACTCTTTCGCATGTGGAGATCCAGCTTTCCCAGCAGCATTTGTTGAAAATACTGTTCTCTCCCCACTGAGTGGCCTTGGCCCCCTTGTCAGGAATCATTTGACCATATCTGGGAGGCTTTCTTCCTGGGCTGTCCACTCTGCTCCACTGGTCTGTGTGTCTGTCCTTACGGCAGTGCCACACTGTTTGATTACTGCACCTTTGGAGTAAGTTTTGAAATCAGGCAATGTGAGTCACCCAGCTTTGTTCTTTTTCGAGATTGGTTGGCTATTCGGGGTCCCTTGACGTTCCCTATGAATTTTAGGATGGATTTTCTATTTATGCAAAACAATATATCTGTCTCCTTGGGATTCTGACAGGGGCTGCGCTGAGTCTGTAGGTCACTCTGGGTGCTACTCGCACCTCAGCAACATTAAGTATTCCAGTCCACGAAGGTGGGTGTGTTTCCGTTTATTTATGTCTCTCTAGTTTCTTTCAGCGAGCGCTGTTCTATAGCTCTCAGTGTGCCAGTCCTTCACCTCCTTGGTGGTGACACGGACGTAAAGCGTTTAAGCTGTCATTCTGAAGATCATCTGTGAATGTGGACTGTGTGATTGGATTCGGCTTCTGCACTTTGGGTGGGAATTCCACGGAAGTGATGCGTGTCCTCCTCGGCGTGGCACATCAGGAGGCACACATGTCCTGTTGCTGGAGATGTTGATTGATCCACCTGGTTGAGGGGGGTTGTCTGCCAGGCTTCTCCACGGGGATTTTTTTTATTTTTTCCCTTTGTAATTAGCAGGTGTCTTGTGGAAGATGCTATGAGACTGTGCAAATATCATTTTACTCCTCAAACTTCCACCCACCAGTTTTAGCATCACTGATGGTCTTGCCTGAATCAGTTATTATTCTGATGGTGGTTTTCTGAACCCATCATCCTTCTCCGTTATCACTTGGCTTCCAGTATATGGCAGAACTTTCACCTCTCCTCACGCATCTGTATCTTGTTGTTAACATTAGTGTGGACTCATGGTGCTGTACTTCATTCAGTGGGTTATAATTTTTTACGACCATTATTTTGATGCTCAGATTGCCCACATTTGGCCAATGGGGGACTCATCAGACTGGCTACTGTCTCGGCTCTTTTAGCGACAGAGCTGGGGATGTGCCTGTGTACATACAGATGAGTGTGTGAGTGTGCGTGCACACCGCCTTATTTGGTGTGCGGTGTGTGCTCATGCACGTCTCTGGTTAATGTCTGTCTTCATTACACGTCACGAGTTCCCGCTGGCACCCTCGCTTGCACTCCAGATCGGTGGGGTCCCTTCTGGCCCCTTCTCGGATGGTGAGAAACCTGGCTCCCGGCCCCCCGATGTGTTTACTCATCTGCTCAGTCCTAGGCTGCACGGAAGGCCCGTTGGGAAGAGCTCTCCTGTGCCCCTGTGAGAGGATGCCTGCCAAGAGCCTTCCTTCTGGCTTTAGTCTGGGGTCCAGAGTGGCGCCAGGGCCCCGACCTGGGCCTCTCCCCTTGTTTGCCCCAGAATACAGGTCCGGCCGTGGCTGCTTCTCTCTGCGGGTGGGGCTGAGGATGGTGCCCACTCAGCGTGCCGGCACACCCTCTGTCTCCCCAGGGCCGGGGCTTAGGGCCAGTGCCAGCTCCAGGGTCTCCAGCTGGCCCACCAGGTCTGACCCAGTGCCCAGCCCCTGCCGGCTGTCTTGGTGTCTGGCAGGAGACATGGGTGTCAGCTCTTGGTGACTCAGGTTTCTGCGAGTCCCTTCCTCCCCAAACAGCACAAGGCCAAAGCCTCGGGCGGTCGAGTTTGCACAGGCTGCGGAGGCTGGACCTGGACGGTGCGTGGTGGCCACAGGGGCACCGTGAGCCGCGCTTTGGGGGTAGGGTTGACCCCCGTGGGTGTTGCCCCACACGTCCGCATCTTTCCCAGGCACCTACGTTACCAAGGCTGAGGCCACAGATGCCGACGACCCAGAAACAGACAACGCGGCTCTGCGGTACTCCATCCTGGAGCAAGGCGGCCCCCAGCTCTTCAGCATCCACGAGCACACGGGGGAGATCCGCACGGTGCAAGTGGGCCTGGACCGCGAGGTGAGGCCGCCACTGCTCCGCCCGGGAGGCCAGGCCTGGGCAGCCAGGGTCGCGTCGGCCCGTCTTTGCCCGCACCTCTCGGGCCCACAGCGACTGCTCATGCTCTGGAGTAACAGCTGCCCCGTCCGTCCTTTGCACGTTCTTCCTCCGTCGGGACCCCCGCAGCAGAGTCTGGGGTTGACAGCAGTGCCGGCGGACCCGAGAGGCCAGGCTGCACGTGTTGCCCCAGAGCTTGGGTGCAGGGCAGGGCTTGGAGCCCCACGGCCTCTGCTGCCCACGGGGCTCCCCTGTGAGGCCAGAGCCGCGGGTGGCCTGCTCCTTGTCCAGCCCACAGGCCTGAATGGCCGAGCAGCCGTGGCCCTGAGCCTGAGTCGCCTGACCCCTGCCACCCTGCCCCCAGGTGGTCGCCGTGCACAATCTGACCCTGCAGGTGGCGGACATGTCCGGAGACGGTCTCACTGCCACTGCCTTGGCCATCATAACCCTGGAGGACGTCAATGACAACGCCCCCGCGTTTACCAGGGATGAGGTGCCACCACTGCCCGCACCCCCACCGGCCCTGCTCGAGCTGCCCTTCCCCCTCAGGCTCCTGGTGGGGACAAGGGGCATTGTGGAGGGGGGAGTCTGGGCGTCCTGCCTGAGTGGTGCAGAAACACACGTTAGGGGTCAGCAGAGGCGGGTGCTCACAAACACATGAACAGTCAGAAGGAGCTGTGGGGGAGCAGGCAGGGGAACGCCTCTGTGGCCCTGGGGCAGGGGGACCCCTCTGTGGCCTGGGGCAGTGGGGGAATCCTCCCAGCCTCGCTGTGTGGGATGGAACAGGAGAAGGCAGCACGGTCGGTGGGAGGGTTGGCTTGCAGCTGAGCCTTGAAGAGGGGCTCCCGGGGTTCCTGCAGGGTAGCGACTTACGAGGCAGACAGACCTGGAGGACCACAGTGGGTGGGCAGCAGAGTTAGCCAGCAGGAGCAAGGAGGGCATCCCTGTGGGGAGGTGGGGAGGGTCGGGCCTTGGTGTCCCCATGGACCCAGGGCCTCACCCACCCCGTCTCCCCACCCCAACAACTCTGGCGGGCCACTGGGGCGGGGCTCCCACAGTTCTTCATGGAGGCCACAGAGGCCATCAGCGGAGTGGACGTGGGCCGGCTCCAGGTGGAGGACAGGGACCTGCCAGGCTCCCCGAACTGGGCGGCCAGGTTCACCATCCTGGAGGGTGACCCCGATGGGCAGTTCACTATCCGCACGGACCCCAGGACCAACGAGGGCGTGCTGTCTGTGGTGAAGGTGAGCGGGGTGCACGGCTGAGGAGGGTGCCCCTCACCCCCTGGGGCCCTCTGCCTGTCCTCGGGGAGGAGCAGAGGGAGGGGGTGGAGCTGAGAGGCTGGGGAGCATGGGGGCTGCGGGCCCAGAGAGAGCATGCATGTCGTTTACAGCATTCTCCCACTTTCGAATGTAACCTGCGTGTACAAATGCGGCCTGTACCTGTGCCAGCCAGGTGTGAAACCAGAGAAACAGAACCAGGAGATGCGTGTACACACACAGCCGTGCACACACACACAGATGATTTAGATATTGAGATATGGAGAGCTGTATTGCAAGACATGGCTCACACTGCTGTGGGGCTGGCCGGGCAGGGCTGCGGGCCGCGGGCTGCAGGGCAGAAGCTGGGACTCGGACGCTGCTGTCTGGAGCAGAACTCCCACTTCCTCGGGAAATCGCCGTCTTGCTCTTAAAGACTCTCAGCTGTGGGTGCAGCCCACCCAGATCATCCAGGACGATCGTCTTCATTTGAAGTCCGCTGGCTGTAGCGGCTCATGTAACCACACCTGCCATACTTTCTTGGTGACACCCAGATCAATGTGTGCATGAGTCCCTGGGAGGACCGCCCACCACGGGACACAAAAGTGACCACACTACAAATTCACCTTGAGTGACAAGCACTTATTTTATCATTTTTGCATTATTCTTGGTGCTTTTTTATCCTGCACAGTTTTTACTTTTCCAAGGCTAAAAAGAAGAAGGAAAGTGCGGGCTCTCAGGACAGACCCAGGGGCGGCGGTGCCACTGTGGAAGGGCTCTCCCTGCCCCATGGCCGCCTCCGGCGCCCTGATGGGAGCTGGGCCCGGATCCTGAGTGGACCGCCTGCTCTGCTTCCCCCCACAGCCCCTGGACTATGAGAGTTGTGAGCAGTATGACCTCAAAGTGGCGGTGCAGAACGAGGCCCCCCTGCAGGCGACCGCCCCCAGAGCTGAGCGGGGCCAGGCCAGGGTCCACGTGCAGGTGCGGGATGTCAACGAGGCGCCTGTGTTCCAGGAGAACCCTCTGCGGACCAGCCTGGCCGAGGGGGCGGCCGCAGGAACCCCCGTGGCCACCTTTGCTGCCCAAGACCCGGACACCCAGCAGCTGCAGAGACTCAGGTGGGCCCTGCGGACCCTGGGGTGGGGCCCCTTCCACCATCGCCCAGCAGGGCCAGGGCACAGCTGAGGGTGCCCCAGCCCTTGCACCCTGAGGCTCAGGTCAGAGGGTGGAGGTCTCATCTGTCTGTGTGCGTCATGGGGGCCCAAGGAGTCTCGAGCCCCATGCACGCATGCGTGTGTGCTGATGCAACTTTGTCCCTTAGGGCAGGGTGGGGCTCCAGCTGACACACAATGACATGGCCACAGGCTGTTCCAGCTGTCCTGAGTGTCTGAGTCATCGGTTCAGGGGAGCTGTTGCTCCTGTGGGTCTGGCCATCAGGATCTTGGGTTTCACCCCCAGCGCTGGCCGCGTCTCCACTGTGTGCATGGCTTGGATCCTGGCTGTGTCACTCAGTGGCCCAGGGCCCTGGGCAACTCCCCGGCCCTCCCTAAGCCTCAGGTTCTTGATCTGTCAATGGGACAGAAAACACACCAGCCCAGGGCAAGTGTGTGTGGGTGTGTGTGGTGTAGTACGGGTGTGCGTCTGCGTGGAGGGGATGTGTGTGGGGGTGCATTGTGTGTGGTGTATGTACATGTATGTGGGGGATGTGTGTATGCATGTGCTTGTGTGTGCATGTCTATGTGTGTGTGTCTATGTGTGACCACACGTCTGGGGTCCTGCTTAGGCTCAGGGTCACCCTGTCCCCTCTTCCTCTCCTGGGCCAACAGCTACTCCAAGGACTACGACCCTGAGGACTGGCTGCAGGTGGACGGAGCCACGGGCCAGGTCCAGACCCAGCGTGTGCTCAGCCCAGCGTCGCCCTTCCTCAAGGATGGCTGGTACAGGGCCATCATCCTGGTCCACGACAATGGTGAGCACTGAGCCGTGGCTGGGCTCCAGGGCTCCCGATGCAGGCTGGGCCTCCCTGCGGCTGCCTGCGGGCTGGGAGTGCAGCCTCCACTGAGCAGACTTGGGTGGGTGGGCTCCAGAGGGGTAGGAACCCACCAGGCCTCTCTTGCCTGCAGCCTCCCCGCCCTGCACAGCCACTGGGACCCTGTCCATTGAGATCCTGGAGGTCAACGACCATGCCCCTGAGCTGTCCTCACCGTCTGGCAGCCTGTGCAGTGAGCCAGACCAGGGCGCCGGCCTTGTCTTGGGTGCTGTGGATGAAGACCTGCCCCCACATGGGGCCCCCTTCCACTTCCAGCTGAGTCCCAGGGTTCCAGAGCTGGCCCGGAACTGGAGTGTCAGCCAGGTTAACGGTGAGCTCCCCGAGGGCCCCCCAGGAGGCCAGAGCCTGGGACTTGGGGATGCAGTCAACACTGTGGTCCCATTGCTACCCACCGCAGTGCATCCTCAGATGGGGCAGGGATTCATTATCATGCCCAGGGCATGGATGGGGAAACTGAGGCCCAGCATCTCGGGAACCCCACCCATCAGGCTGCTCCACCCGCAGCACAGGGCATGGAGGGGACATGGGAGGTGGGATGGGCTGTGGGGCCCCTGCTGACCGTGGGCGCCCTCCGCAGTGAGCCACGCGCGCCTGCGGCTGAGACACCAGGTCCAGGAGGGGCTGCACCGCCTCAGCCTGCTGCTCCGGGACTCAGGGCAGCCGCCCCAGCAGCGTGAGCAGCTCCTGAACGTGACCGTGTGCCGCTGCGGCCAAGACGGCACCTGCCTGCCCGGGGCCAGTGCGCTGCGGTCAGGGGGTGCCGGCCTCAGTCTGGGTGCCCTGGTCATTCTGCTGGCCAGCGTCATCCTGCTGCTGTGTGAGTGCCCCCGCCCCAGGACCCCTGCCCTCCAACACCACAGTCCCCACCCCTCCGTACGCCGACCTTGCTCTGTCTGCCCGCCCAGTGCTTGCGCTGCCCGTGGCCCTCGTCGCACGGTCCCGGCAGCGGTCGTGGGACAAGGGGCTTCTGCCGGGGCTGCAAGACGACCTCCGGGACAACATCCTCAACTATGATGAGCAGGGGGGCGGGGAGGAGGACCAGGTGAGGGCGGAGGGCAAGGGGAGGGGTGGACCCCATGAAGGGAGGGAGGAGGAGGGGGGCCTGGGGAGGGGGCACAGGAATGTGGAAGTGCAGAGCAGTGGGAGGGTCCCCAGGAGCCAGGCCACAGGCCTCCTCCCACACCCTAGGTCCCACGCGAGCAGAGGGCCCCATCAGGCCATCCCAGAAGGTGCCTGGTATGGAAACCCCATGGCGATCACCCACGGCTGAATTCTACACACTCCATCCACAGGACGCCTACGACATCAGCCAGCTGCGCCACCCGACAGGGACCTTGGGCACCCCTCTGGGACGCCCACTGCTGCGCCGCGATGCCCCCTTTGGTCAAGCACGGCCCCCGCCGCCCCGTTTGCTGCCCACCAGCCCTGCCGACATTGCCGACTTCATCAATGATGTAGGTGCCTGGGGATCAGGGCCACACACCCGTGCATGCATGCACACCCACATATATATGCACACACTTGTACCTGTGTGTACCCCATGTAGCCCGTGTACCCCTGCACGTGCGCCCATCCCTGTAGGTGAGCTGTCGGCGGGGAGTGGCCTTACCGCTGGGGACCCTGGCGGAGCTTCTGGGAAGCTCCTGAGGACCCAGTTGCTGAGTGGGGCAGGCGCGGGCCACAGGCAGGAATCTGAGGAAAGAGGAGGCTGGCAACCCCCTGCCTGGGGTCACGCAGGGCCTGGCTGAGCTGGAGTTGCTTGGAGTCTGCTCGGAGCACTTTCCATGGGGTGCTGGCCGAGGAGAGACTTAGTGTCCCCTGTGGGTGGGGGTGCAGCCATCAGCCGAACCTGGGCGTCCACACTAGTCCCTCTGGACGCATCAGTGATTCCTGCAGCCAACACGGGAGATGCCTGGAATGCGGGAAATCCAATTGGGTGATGTCAAGGAGCACACGTGACCTCTCACTAGCGAGCCCAGTGGCACGCACACATAGCCCTCTGGCTCAGAAAAAGCCCCCCAGGTGCCCAGCGAGGAGCAGGCCCCATGCAGGTCCTGGTTAGGAGGGTGTGCAGTACTGTGGGGGCGAGGTGTGCACAGAGAGGTGGCAGGACAGGTGGTGGCCACAGAACCATTTGTGAAAGCTTGGAAAACAGGACCCGCCCTGGGGCAGGACAAAGCCGGGGGGAGGGGCCGAGGGGCTCTAACCCCAAGGAAGGAGGGCGGCCCCGGGGAACTCTCTCTCCTCCAAGCCATCCTCGTGAGGTCACCCCTCAGCTCCTGTCCGTTCGGGGCCTCCCCTTCCGCCACAAGGAGGCTGACCTCGCCCTGTGCTGCAGCGCCCCCCGCAAGGGTACGGTCCTGAGCTCCTGGGCCTCCCCACAGGGTTTGGAGGCTGCAGACAGTGACCCCAGCGTCCCACCCTACGACACGGCTCTCATCTATGACTACGAGGGGGGCGGCTCCGTGGCTGGGACATTGAGCTCCATCCTGTCCAGCCTGGGCGACGAGGACCAAGACTACACCTGCCTCCGGGACTGGGGACCCCGCTTCGCACGGCTGGCGGACTTGTACGGCCCCCCCTGAGGGCTGGAGCGAGGGCAGGACACAGTGGCCACCTGGGCCAGGGGAGGGGGCTTCCTGCTGGGGACCTGCACCCACGTTGCTGAGGGCACAAACACCTGGACACAGGGGACGATGTCCTCCCAGTACATGCAGTCTGACCACAGGGGCCCCACTGGACACACCAACACCTGGTCGTGTGGCCGGGAGACCCGGCTGACCTCTGTGGAGGCGGCCGAAGGGCAGCATGCCTCTCCCAGGGGAGGACAGAGTCCCGGGGACAGAGCCTGGAGTGGAGTGGCCAGAAGGAAGTGTCCCGAGGGCCGACAGGCCTGCTGTCAGTCGCTTCCACGGGGGTCAGATGCCCCACGCCCAGCTCATCTCCCACCCACGAGGACCTCATGTGTGTGAAAGGGAGCAGTGTGGGCAGACATGAATTAAAACATGCTGACTCTCCAGCCTGGGGCCTCTGCGGGGGCGGGGAGGGGGTGCAAACACAGCTGGGGGGGGGCACCAGAAGGAACCCCTCCAGCCCCGGGTTTACTGAACAAAGATGGGGCTCTCTTGCCCAATGGGATAAGAAGCCAGTTATCACAGCATCAGCTGTGAGAAGAGAAAACCGCTTTATCACGAGGTCGACCTGCAAGGAGGCAGGCGGCAAGAGCTCTCAGCTCAGGCTCCTTGAGCAGGGCCTGGGGCAGCTCTCGTGGGGCAGAGGGCAGGTGGTCGGAAGTGTGGGATGGATGCCTGGAGGTGAGGAGGAGTGAGAGCACTGATGATCCGCGCCAGCACAGTCAGGCTTCACGGCTCTGCACAGGACGCGTGTTCACGGAAGGGTGGCCTTAGCAAGATCTGGGGTGGGGCTTTCGTTCCCCTTGACATCAAAAGGGTCACCTACCGGGCATTTGCACAGACCCAGTTGAGGAGTTGATCTCAACTGGCTTGAGCTGGACAAGGGGTGGACTCTCAGTTCCTGGAACACTGCTCTCAGGCACCCTGTTGAGAAGATGGGGTCAGTGGGCCTGGCCCTAGTGGACCCGTGGTCACACCGGGGTGCAGCCTGAGGGAGGACCCAGCAAGGACACCAAGTTCCATGGACGCCTCTGTCCTCCACACGTTGGGGGGCACCCAGGGGCAAGGGGCGCAGTGGGGACACCCCTTTCATGCTGTCCCCGCAGTTCTTCCCAAGACGCCTCCGCCCACACTGACGTGGCCATCTGAGGGGGTGTCTGCCCAGTGTGGTCACTGCGCCTGGACCAGCCGTGCCCTGGGCCTTGATTGCCGTCCGTGTCCTGGCTCGTGGGGGCTGCTGGTTGGGAGCAGTGGTTTTGGGAGGTGTGGCCGGTGGATGTGGGAGGCAGCAGCAGGGGCAGGCGACAGGACACAGGGCGGGCAAAGACCACGTGCGCAGGAAGAAGCTGAGACAGACGGCCCCCCGCAGATGGACACATGGACACACGCATGTGACCCAGGGAGGGGCCAGTGCTTAGCAGAACCAAAGGTATGGGGGGGCCAGGAAAACAAAACTCATAATTTTTGTGGAAAAGCTTTTCTTCTCTGCCCTGGAACAAGTTTCGTTATTTTCATTGGAAAATCGGATGACGATTTTTTCCTTGGAATTCTGCCCTCTCTGGGGGCTGGCTCATCACTCCCCCACCCCCGCCAGGCCTCTATCTCCTCGCCTCCCCTTGCCCCCTCGCCTCTTGAGCTGTTGTCCAGACCCTCCTAGGGCCGTGTCCACCACGCCACCCAGGAAGATGATCTGAACTCAGGTCAAGATGGAACGGAGCCAGGAAGGTGCACGGGGGTCGCGCCTCCCTTCTGCCTGCCCCCAAGTGGGCTGGGGCCTCAGGCACTGGGCTGGCAGGACCTCACGTCCTGCCGTGTGGCTGGGCAGCCTGGAGCCCCCCTGGTCATTGTCGGGGAGACCTTAGCTGCAAAGAAGCTGCTGAGGGTGGACGTGGCCTGGGAGACCCAGAACCCCAGGACAGAGAGGGACAACACAGTCCAGCCCAGGTCTAGGGACACAGAAAGGACTCCCAGGCTGCCCACGCCAGGCCACTCCAGGGCCTGCCCTCCAGTCGTCCACGTCTCAGGGTCCCGCGTGGGCCTGGCCTCCTCGACCTGTCTGCCTGCGTCTGCACACTCTGCTTGGGGGTCAGGTGCTCCAGCTTGCCCCCATCCAAACCAGACCCTTACATTCAGCCCCTTTGCAGAGGATCCTTTTGACCCCTTAACTCTTTGGGCCTCAGTTTCCCTGGGTGCACAGTGGGGAGATGGACAGAGTAAAGAGAACAGCAGTCTCCTGTGCTCTGTGCCTCTCTCATGCGGCCCCAGGAGGGGGCTGATCCCAGGACCCCTGCCATGGGGTAGACCCTGGGCCAAACACGACGACCCCATCAGCCTGCAGGGCCCACGCTCATGCTGGGCCTGGCGAGGAGCAGCAGGGGCACCAGGCCCATGACCAAGGTGCCAGCAGCAGAACTGGGTGGCGCCCCCAGTGATCAGACCTCAGGAGCAGGAAGACGGTGGCCGCTGCCTCCAGGCCGGCCACCAGGAATTAGGGCTGGTAGTAGGTGGGCTCACGCAGGGACAGACTGCCAAGGAAGCTGGCCCTGAGGTCCCTGCTCATCAGCCTGGGAGGCCGGGCGAAGCTCTGGGCCCAGCCTGAGCCAGGGACAACAGTGACCAAACCCCCACCCCAGGGTGGAGGGTGCAGCCGCCCCTAGCCTGCCTGCTTCCTCCCCTCCTCGTGAACTGAAGCCCAGGATGAGTCCGTGTCTCTGGGCGACGCCTCTCTTCCCTCCTCTGACACCCAGGCCTCCCTTCCCCCTCGCTGGTGATCACCCGTGTCCAGGGAGCTCTCCTCTGAGCTGTCCTCAGGGTCCACGTCCCGCTGCCACAAAGTGCCACAGGACCTTCCTGGTTTGGCCAGCAGCCAGCAGGGAGACCAGGGAACAGAGCTGGGAACCTGCGGGGCAGGGGGGAGGTAAGGATGCCCACGGGTCCTCCCTGCAGGGATGGCAGGGGTTAGCGCCCCCTTCCTGGACCCAGGGGGGGCAAGACATTCAGTGGCTTTGTGTCCCTGTCCTACCCCCAAGTGCCTGGTGCTGCATGGAGGTGCAGAGGGAGGTGACACACGTGGCCAACAGAGCAGCCACTGACCAGTCTCCCCCACACTCACCCCATAGAGCAGCAGAAATCCCCCGCAGAAGGCGGCAGCCGTGTGAGCCCACCGCCGAGGAGAGGTGGCCCCCAGGGAGAAGACCCGGTGGGAGGGGGACGGTGCACAGCTCCAGGCTTGAGCAGACGCAGATGGCCTGAGGCCAAGGCCTCTCTGGAGCCTGTTCTGTCCAGGGCTATGGGGACCAGTCGCTGACCCGCCCAGAGGCTGGACATCTGAGGCCAACTTGCTGCCCACGCCAGCTTAGGGGCCTGCCCACAAACAGCAGAGCTCACAAGCTGCGGTGTCTCTCCCGCCTTCTCAAGAAGGGCCCTTGGGCCACCTGACATCCCCTTCCAGTGGGATAGGCCTGGCCCGAGTGGGCGCCCCCAGAGGCCCCCCATGGTACTCGAGAGCCATGGAGAGGGTGAGGGAGGCCCCCATGAAGCAGCCACAGGGCCAGCGGGTGGGAAAGCTGGCAGCCAGGGCCTTGCTGGCCCCCAGGCCCGTGGCCAGCACCAGGGACGCCACATCTCGTGGGCAGCAGGGGCCACACGTGGATGCAGGTCAGGTCAGCTCAGGAGTCTAGCTGGACCCTGAGGGGCTCGAGGGGAGGGCTGCCAGGGCAGAAGGTAAGGGGCAGCGCCATACTGGCCACGGCCGCACCAGGAGGACATAGACCGCAGCCAGCACAGGAGGCAGCTGGTCTGCTCCAGAGGCACCTTCCAGCTGTCCTCACACAGGTTTCACCTGGGGGACACCAGTCACCTGCTGGCCAGCAAGGACTCGCCCCCTCCTCCTCACTGGAGTTCCCAGAATGTCAGGCTGGAAGGGGGCTCTAGGTGTCCTGCTCCAATTTCCCCCTGGAGAGAAGGGGAAACTGAGGCACAGAGAGGGCAAGGGACTTGCTCAAGGTCACACAGTGTGCTCTCCTCACTCTGGTGGTCTTTGCACGGAATTGGAACAATTCCTGGTCTGAGCCCCCAAGGGGTTATTATGGGGTCCCCAGGATATGCACACAGAGCCCCAAGTCTGGATGGGGTCTCACCTGCCTCTCTCCAGCCATCACTCCCCACCCCTCCACGCTGGCCCCTGGCGGTCCCTGGTTTCCACCTGCTGTGCCCAGGGCCCCAGGGCCTCACTCCCCCTCCCTTCCCTGCTCATTTCACGCGCTACTCTGAAGGGGCTGCAGGCTGTGCTCACCCGCTGTTCCCAGCCGAGGGCCCTGGACCGCCCCACCTCCTCTTCCAGGAGGGGCCTTCTCTCCACACTGAACATACCCTTTGGGGTCACCAGTCATCAGAGTTTTTATTTCAAAATCCGACCGTTTGTGGAAGCTGGTGGGGTGCTGATGGATCAATACACCAAACAGGAGGGCAAGTGTGCGGTGGAACAGACATGACGGGAGCACAGAGGCCCAGTGGTTTCAGGGCCCCACCCAGGCCTGGCAGGGATGTGGCAACCCTGTTCCAGTTTCCACACCAGGGTCTACCCTCCGGGGGTGGGGTGGGGCTGCGGGCAGGGGCTGCCCAGAGGGAGGCGGGGTGCGCAGGCCTGCGGGAGGGTGGGACGGGAGGTGCCAGCTGCCCCTCCCCAACTCATTCCCTCCACCGAAAGCCCCGTGTCCTGGGGACCCAGCGTCCACGCCTACGCAGCCCGAAGCCACGGGCTGGTCAAAGTGTCCGTGGCACTGAAGTGGACTCCACACTGTGCTGACCACCTGGTGCCTACCTGCTCATACCTTCAGCGTAACTCCCCTCCCCGCCGCTGCCCCCACCTGGGCAGCCCTCGGGCCTCAGACTCAGCCATTAGGCCTGGCCTGCCGCATACTTGTGCATCTGCTGCGCCGTCCGACAAGAGGGGGTTGACTCCCCAAATGAGACCCCCAGTACTGACCGCCCCAGTAGACCAAGGGCAGAAGAATGAGGGGGGACAGAGGAGGGGTGATGGAAGCAGAACGGACGGAGAAAGGG
>NC_060279.1:79717043-79893887 GCF_021613505.1 Equus quagga
GGGCACTGGACCCCGCGCCGGCTGTGGGCTGGGCCTGCCGAGTGCGGGCCGCCACTGCCCCCCGGCGGCCGGACGCGGCGCTGCAGCCCGGGAGGGAGGGGCTTGGCTGTCGGGCTCGGACGGTCCTGTGTCCACTGGCGAGGCAGCCGGGCCGAGCGTGATGTCCGGCAGGCAGCGGCCGCTGGCGTCTGGTTCTCAGGGGTCTGAGAGTTGTCGTGGATTGTTCTCGAGTCGAGTTCCAGGGTTGCTGACTGGGCTTGGGCCAGCAGGGGACTGGCCGGAGTGGCACGTGTCCGTGGTTAGGAAGGACCCCTCGCCCCAACTGGCCGGCTCTCCGGCCCGGGAACAAGGTGGGTCACTTTGTTTCCAGCTTATTCTTTGTGGAGACGGAAAGTCCAGCAGGTCCTGGAGATGACCCCTGGTTTTTCCTGAGTCAGCTCTGAGGCTCTAGCCCTGGGGGTCACTGGTCAGGATTCAGGCCCGGGTCCGTGTCCCGGCCAGGGCACCACACCCGCGTTTCTCGTTGTCACGCTGTGGCAGCTGCGTGTGGCTGTGATTCTGAAAACTCTGCCTTCGGTATTTCAAATACCAGCAGGTCACCCGTGGTGAACAGGTGTCAGGGGAGCTTCCAGACCGGACACACTGGGAAGGAGGACCGGGTCACCTACTTCTGAAAAAACTGGCCCTGAAAACCCCGTGAATAGCGGGGAGCGTGTCGATGGAGGCGAGGAGGTGAGAGGATGGCGCGAAAGGCCGGCGGCCCGCGGGGCACAGGGCGCTGGGAGTCGGAGCCCGCGGCACAATTTTTTTAACTGATTTGCTTTCTTTTCTCTTTGTGAAGGAACTCTGGATTTGCATTATATTTTCTTTCGTAACTGGCGATTTTTTTGCATTTAAGAACGTTATTGGCTGTAAAAAATTTTTTGAGGTGAAATTCACATAACATAAAACTAACCATTTTATGACCCTCTGATCATATTCCAAAATATTTTCATCACGTGGCTCCCGTTAAGTGATCAGCCTCTCTGGCATCTCCCCCAGCCCCCTAGCAATCACCAGCCACACAGTATGTGGCCTTTTGGGGCTGCTGCTTTAGCAGAGAACGATCTTTTCCAGGGTCACCTGCACTGCAGCTCTGGTCCGGACTTCATCCTTTTTGATGCTGCATGGCACTCCATTGTGCGGGGATGTCCCCGTTGTGTTATCTGTTCGTCTGTGGGTGGACATTTGGGCCTTTCCACTCCTCGCCTGTAGTGACTGCTGCTGCTGGGAGCATTCATGTGCAAGGATTTGCCTGAGTCCCCATTTTCAGTCCTCTGGGGTTTTACCTAGGAGTGGAATTGCCAGCTCATGTGGTGCGTCTCAGTGTGACTTTTGGAGGATCTGCCAGTTTTCCACATCGGTGCGAGCAATGTAAGGGTTCTGATTTCTCCAGCTCTTTGCCAACACTTATCTCTTCTCTTTAAAAAAAAAAACAAAAACAGAACTATACCCACCCCGTGGATGTGCAGTATCTCCTTGTGGTTTTGATTTGCGTTTCCCTAATGGCTGGTTTTGTTGAATGTCTTTTCATGTGCTCGTTGGCCATGGGTATATCTTTGGAGAAATAATTGTTCAAATCTTTTGCTCATTTTTCACTTGGTTTTCATGCCCTTTGGTTGTTCAGTTGTAAGGGTTCTTTACATATTCTGGATACTAGGCTTTTTCAGATAAATGACGTAAATATCTTCTCCCATCCTCTAGTTGTCTTTTCAGTTTCTTGATGGTGTTCTTTGATGCATGGAAGTTTCTAATGTTGATGAGGTTCAACCAATTTTTCCATTTACGTCCCTGCTTTTAGTGTGACATGTAAGAATCCATTATCAAAGCCAAGATCATGAGGATTTACACCTGGGTTTCCTTCTAGGGGTTTTATAGTTTCAGCTCTTAGATTTAGGCCTTTGATCCAATTGGAGTTAATTTTTGTGTATGGGGTGCAATAAGGGTTCGACTTCATTGTTTTGTGTGTGGCTATCCAGATTGCCCAGCTCCACCTGTTCAAAGACCTCTCTCGCCATTGAATCATGTTGGTGTCCTTGATGAAACCAATTGTGTGGCTACTATCTGGCCGCTCACGTCCATCCCACTGGTCTGTCTGTCTGTCCTATGCCAGTACCACACCGTCTTGATAACTGTAGCTTTGTGGCACATTTTGAAATTGGGAAATGTGACTCCTCCAACTCTGTTCTTTTTCAAGATTGTTTTGGTTATCTGAGGTCACTAGCAGTTCCATATGAATCTTAGGATCCCTTTTTCTATTTCTGCAAAAAAACCCATTGGGATTTTGGGAAGTTTTGCCATCTTATCAGTTGAAATCTCCCAGTCCTTGAAGGTAAGATGTCTTTCCACGTACGTAAGTCATCTGTAATTTCTTCAGGAAGGTTTTATGGTTTAGGGTATACAAGTCTTACATTTTCTAGATTGAATTTATTCCTAAGTATTTTATTCTTTTGATGCTATTGTGTGTGGAATTATTCTGTGAATTTCCTTTCCAGACTTTTCATTGCTAGTGGACAGAAGTACAATTGGCCTTGTCTTCTGTGCCGCTGCTGGAGCGCATTAGCTCGAATGTAGTGTGTGGGCCCTTTCGGGTCTTCTCCGTATAAGAGCATGTCACCTGTGAATAGACGCGGTTTTACTTTCTTCTGTCTAGTTTGGATGCCTTTTTTTTCTTTCTCTGCTCGATTGCTCCAGCTAGAGCTACTCGCATATTACCGGCTAGCAGTGGTGAAAGGTCATCCTTGGCTTGTTTCTGATCTCAGGCGAGCTTTCAGGCTTTGCCCCTGATTATGACACTAGCTTTAAGTTTTCCCAAAATGCCCTTTATCATGTTGAGGGATTTTCCTTCTGTTTTTAGTTTTTTAAGTTTTTAGGTTTTATCATGAAATGATGTTGAATTTTGTCCAGTGCTTTTCCTGCATTCATTGAGATGATTATGTGGTTTTCCCCGTCCTTCTATTAATGTGGTATATGACATCGATTGATTTCTGCATGTTGAACCATGCTTGTATTTGTGGGATAAACCCCACGTGATCATGTTGTATAATCATTTTAATATGCTGCTGGATTCAGCTTGCTGGTGTTTTCTTGAGGATATCTGTATTCAAAAGATAGCGGTCTGGAGCTTTTTCTTGTAGCATCTTTGCCTGACTTTGGTGTGGGGTTACGCTGGTCTCATGGCATGAGCTCAGAGGTGCTCCCTCCTCTTCTGTTTTGTGGGAGAGTTTCGGATGGATTGGTGTTAATTCTTTAACTTTTAGTAGAATTCACTCATGAAGCCTGGGCTTTCCTTTCTCGGGATGCTTCTGATTCCTGACTCAATCTTTTGACATGTTACAGGTCTATTCAGATTGTCTCGTTTTTCTTGGGTCAGTTTTGGTAGTTCCTCTTTTGCTAGGTATTTGTCAACTTCATCTAGGTTTTCTAATATATTGATATGTAATTCTTCTTAGTGTTATAATCCTTTTTTATTTCTCTAAAATCCATAGTAAGGTCCCCTTGTTTATTTCTGATTTTAGTAATTTGAGTCTTCTCATGTTTTTTCATAGTCTACCTAAAGAACTGTCTATTTTATTGATCTTTTCAAGGAACCAGCTTGTTCTGTTGATTCTGTTGTGTTTCTATTCTTCATTTCATTCATCTCCACTAATATTTATTATTTCCTCACATCTGCTGGCTTCTGGCTCAGTTATCTCTTCCTCTTGCTCCTTAGAGCATGAAGTTAGGTTGCTGACTTCATTGTTATGTGGCAGGCACAGCTAGGCCTTTCCTTCAGAGCACTGCATTCTCTGCACCCTGTAAGTTTTTTCATTTTCTATCATTTCCAAGTATTTTCACAATTTCCCTTGTGATTTCTCCTTTGATGTGTTGTTATTTAAGCATGTGTTCTTTTAATTTCCACGTTTGGAATTTTCCACTTTGCTTTCTGTTCCTGATTTCTATTTCCATTACGTTGTGGTCAAAGAGGGTTCTTTGTATTATTTCAATCTTTTCAAATTTACTGGGACTGGGGCCGGCCCGGTGGCATGGTGGTTAAGTGCGCATGTTCCACTTTGGCGGCCCAGGGTTCACCGGTTCAGATCCCGGGTGTGGACATGGCACCGCTTGTCAAGCCATGCTGTGGCAGGCATCCCACATATAAAGTAGAGGAAGATGGGCACGGATGTTAGCTCAGGGCCAGTCTTCCTCAGCAAAAAGAGGAGGATTGACAGCAGTTAGCTCAGGGTTAATCTTCCTCAAAAAAAATTTATTGGGACTTATTTTGAGGCCTAACAAAGAGTCTGTCCTTGATGTGCACTTGAGAAGAAAGGTTAACCCGTGGCTGTGGGTGAAATGTTCTCTGTGTGTCTGTTAGATCTGGTTAGATTGCAATGCCCAAGTCCTCTAGTCCGTTTTCTTTCCAGCTGTTCAATCCACTGTGAAACTTGAGAACTGAAGTCCCCACCGTGTTTGTAGACCTGTCTGTTTCTCCCTTCAACTCTGTCAGGTTTTGGTCCGTGTATCTGGGGCTCTGGTGTTTGGTGTGTATGGGTTCATGATTATTATATCTTCTTGATGGATTGACCTTTTAAAAATCGATTTTAATGTCTTTCTTTGACTTTGGTAACAAATTGTAAATTGTGTTCTGTTTTGCCTGATGCTAGTAGAGCCACTTCAGCTCTCTTTTGGATTTACTTCCACCATTTGTTTGTTTTCTGTGTGTCTTATATGTTTCTTGTTCCTCAGTTCCTCCATTACTGGCTGTTTTTGTATTTTTTGATTTTTTTTTAAATACACCATCTTGATTCCCTTCTTCTTTCTTTATCTGTATATTTTTTACTTATTTGTTAGTGGTTACCTTGGGGATTACAGTTAACATCTTGTGACAACTTAGGTTAAATTTATAACACCCTAGTTTAAATAATACCAGCTAGTTTCCAAAGCATACAGACACTCCGCTCCTACATATCTGTCCTTCCTTTATATTGTTATAGTCACAGATTACATCTTTACATATTGTAGGCCCATAAACATGGATTTATAATGATGGTTTTGTTCATCTGCCTTTTAAATAATATGGGAAAAAGAGGACAAACCATACAAAATACAATAATACTGGCTTTTATGTTTACCTATGTAATTACGTTTACTATCTGCTGTGGACTGAATCGTGTCCCCCAAAATTCATGTGCTGAAGCTCTAACCCCCAAGGTGATGGCGTTTGGAGGCGGGGCCTTTGGGAGGTGATTAGGTCGTGAGGGTGGAGCCCCCATGATGGAATTAGTGCCTTAGAAGAAGAGACACGGAGAGATCTCTTTCCCTCTCTCTGCCATGGGAAGACACAAAAAGAAATTGGCTGTCTGCAAACTAGGAGGAGGGCCCTCCCCAAATCTGCAGGCGCCTTGATCTCCAGCGCCCCCACCTCCAGAACTGAGAGAGATAAATGTTGTTTGAGCCACTCAGCCCTGTGTTATGGCGCCCAAATCGACGGAGACACTGGTGTTCCTTATTTCGACCTACGGCTGCGAATTACAGTCAAGGTCCTTCCATTTCACCCTGAAGGGCTCCTGCCAGCACTTCTGTCGAGCAGGTCTGCTGGTGAGGAGCTGTTTCAGCTTTTGTTGGTCTGGAAGTGTCTTCATTTCTCTTTTGTTCTTGAAGGTCAGTTTTGCTGGATATAGCATTTTCGGTTGACAGATTCTTCTGTGACTTTAACTATGTCATCCCACTGCTGTCGAGCCTCCACGGTCTCAGAAAAGAAACAAGCTATTAATCTTTTTGTGGATTCCTCGTACACGATGAGTCACTTCTCTCTCGCTGCTTTCAAAGTTTTCTTCGTCTTCCCACAATTTGGTTATAGTGTGTGTTAAGTTGGCTTTGGGTTTATCCTGCTTGGAGTTCATTGAGCTTCGTGGACTGTATATTCATCTCTTTATTCAAATTTGGGAGGTTTGGGCCGTTTCCTCAGTATCTTCCCTCTTGCTCTCTCTCTCCCTTCAGGAATTTCCGTAGTGCGTGTGTGGGTACGTTTCGTGGTGTCCCATAGGTCGCTGGGCTCTGCTCGTTTTCCCTTGTGCTTTTCTCTTCCTGCTTCTCTCTGCATCGCTCCAGCTGTCTGCAGATTTGTTGACTCTTTCATCTGCTCAAATCTGCTGAACTCCCAAGTGCGTTTTCTGTTTTAGTTATTGTAATGTTTAGTTTTAGAATTTCTGTTTGGTTCTATAATTTCTCTTTCACAATGTTTTCATTTTACTCACACATCGTTTTCCCGATTTACTTTAACTCTTTGTCCATGGTTTCCTTTAGTTCCATTAAACATATTTAGTCTATTTTTTTTAAGCCCTGTGACTAATAATTCCAAAGTCTGGGCTTCCTCAGGAATGTTTTTTGTCAATTTTTTCCCCTGTGAATGAGACATATTTTCTTGTTTCTTTCTATGTTTTATAATTTTTTTCTGTTGAGAGCTGGCTTTTTTGAGTATTATGTTGTGGTAACTCTGGAAATCATATTCTCTCTTTCCTCAGGGATTGCTGAATCTTGAGGGCTGGATTTATTCATTTATAACTTTTCCACACTGTTGCTGCCAACCATGTATTCCTTGTTATGTGTAGCCATTAAAGTTTCTGTCATCTTTGCAGTGAGCCAATGACCTGACAAAGATTTCCTCAAATGTCTAGCTCCCAAGGGGGGGGGGGGGCGGTGGGGTGGGCAACAACAACAACAGCAAAATATAAATATTGTCTCTTCAAATCTCCAGGAAGCCACTTCAGCCCATGGAGGTTTAAACAATGGCAGTGGCCCTTTGTTCTGGCCCCTTAGTGATCAAAGGCAGCAATTGGCAGTCAGAACCTAGAACCCCTTACTTGGAGAAAAGGGTCCTTATTGCACACTCTGGCTTTCACAAGCTCCTTCAGGAATGTGCTGCCCCCAAGGTAGGGGTGGGAGATGGCAGCTGCTACGGTGCAAAGGCTGAACTTGACTAGCGTCTTCATCGAGCTGTGCGGCAGGTGAATCAGCCAGACTCCAGAGTTCCAGGACACTTGCTACAGACGGTTTCTGCCAGCTCAGTAGGCGTTTAGGTGGGGGGACAGATTCCAGGAGCTTCCTACTCTATCTTCAGTGATATCTTCCACACACCCTTTTACCACAATTCAGCTTACTTCTTCATTAAGCATTCCCAGTTGTTATGCATTTTTTTTGTTAGATTCCAGAGTTCTAAAAAGGTTGATCCTGACAGTTTTTGCCAGCCTAATCTTTTCTTTAATGGAGGGATGGAATTTTGGAGCTCCTACACTACCACTTTTGGTGATGTCACTCCTGTGTATCTTTTTAAGAACCTTTTCCAAGTAGTTGTACCATTTACATCTTCACCATGAGTGTACCAGAACGACAGTCCCTTCATGTCCTCACCAGTGCTTGGTATGGTCAGGGTGTATGCGGATTAGTAATTCCAGCCCTTCGCCTGAATACAAGGTCTGCCTCATTTGCATTCTAGTTTGCACGTTCATTTGCCTGCTGGGAGTATAAAGAAGTACAATGGATATTTGTATATTGATCTTACATCCAGTAGTTTTTTTTGAAGACTGCATTGATTTTTCACGTAGGCAATCACGTTGCCTGGAAAAAAAGCCCATCACACTTCTTTCCTTACAATCTGGTTGCCTTTTCTGTATTTCACTTCCTCACTGCAGAGGCTAGACTGACCAGGACAGCACCGAATGGAAGTAGTGAGAGTGGAGATCCTTGTCTTGCTCCTGGTCTTAGGTGCAAAGCATTGTCTTTCACCATTAAGTACGATGTTAGCTGTAGAAGATGCCCTTTTTGGGGATGAGGAAATTCCTTTTTAACCCTTGTTTGCTGAGAGTTTTACTTATTTTTTAAGTCAGAGTGGATGTTGGATTTTGTGAAAAGTTTCTTCTGAATCTATATAGATTGTCATAATTTTTTTACCTTATTAATATGGTAAATTACATGGGTTGATTTTGAATGTTAAAACTAACCTTGTATTCCAGAAGTAAAGCCTACTTTGTAATGATAGCAGAATTCTGCATCTACATAAAGGAATGAAGATCTTTAGAATTGTTAACTACATAGTGAAATAGATAAGATTTATTTCCTATATTTTTAAAAAACATAATTGCCTGTTTTAAAAATAACAGTACAGAGGAAGATGGGCACAGATGTTAGCTCAGGGCTAATCTTTCTCAAAAAAACCCACAACAGCAACAATGCAGTATGTGGATTTTCATATATTATTAAATTTGATTTGCTAAAATTTTGCTTAGAATTTTGCCTTCATGTTCATGAGGGATATCGGTCCATGTTTCTCTCACATTGTCTGTGCCTCTTTTTGGTATCAGGATCATGCCAGCCTCGTGGAACAAGTTGGAAAATATTCCTTTCTTTACAATTTTTTGGAAGATTTTACATAGAATTTGTATTATGTCTTCCTTACATGTTTGGTGGAATTCACCAGTGAAGCCATCAGGGGCTGGAGGTTTATTTTTATGGAAATACTTTAAATTGCATGTTCAGTGTCTTTAAGATATAGAACTATTCAGGCTGTGGATTTATTCATGGGTGAGCTTAGGTAATTTGTGTCTCTCAAGGAATTTGTCCATTTCACCTAAGTTGTTGAATTTATTGGTATAAAAGTTGTTCATAATATACCTTCATTATCCCTTTAATATCTGGAGAATCTTTTGTGGTGTCACCTCTCTCATTCCTGATGTTGGTAACTTGTGTCATTACTCTTTTTTTCCCTGAACAGTCTGGCTAGAGACTTATCAATTTTATTGATCTTATCAAAGGACCAGCTTTTGCATTTCCCATTTGATTTCTTCTTTGATCCATGAGTTTTGTGGGGTTTTTTTTGAGGAAGATTAGCCCTGAGCTAACTACTGCCAGTCCTCCTCTTCTTACTGAGGAAGACTGGCCCTGAGCTCACATCCGTGCCCATCTTCCTCTACCTTATATGTGGGATGCCTACCACAGCATGGCGTGCCAAGCAGTGCCATGTCCACACCCAGGATCCGAACCAGTGAACCCCAGGCTGCCAAAGCGGAACAATCGCACTTAACCGCTGCACCACCGGGCCAGACCCGATGATCCATGAGTTTTAGAGAAGCATATTATTGAATTGTGAAATACTTGGCGATTTTGAGAAGATCCTTCTGTTATTGGTTTGTAACTTAACTCCATTACAAATGAGAACATATTTCGTATGACTTGAATCCTTTGACTTTGTTTAGACTTGTTTTATGACCAAAGGTATATCATGGTAAATGTCCCCTGTACTTGAGAAAATGTGTATTCTGCATTTGTTGTGTGAAGTATTCCATAAATGTGAGTTAGGTCGGTTTGGTTGACGGTGTTGTTCAAATTTACTATGTCCTTGCTGATTTTCTACCTACTTACTCTATCTGTTATTGAGAGAGGTATTCAAATCTTAGACTGAAATTATGGATTTGCCTATTTCTCCTTGCAATTCTATGAGTTTTTGCTACATGTATTTTGAAACTTGCCATTACATGCATAGACACTGACATGCCCTCTAGACGGGTTGGCCCCATTAACATTATGAAATGACCTTCCTTATCCTTAGTCATATTCTTTCCTGAAATCGACCTTGTCTGCTATTAAAATAGCTATTCTAGCCTGCTTTCTTTGACATAAACTTCATTTCATGGGTTGTACAAATAAGAAATGTGGTATAATTTGGGTTCATAAAAGGACATTTTGAATTTTTTAACTTTATTCCTTTGACTTTTACAAATAGATCTGTAAGCTCCGTGCACAGTCTCTGGCTTCTCTGACTAGCGCTCGTGCAGTGCATTTCTCCCACCCTTCCCCCTTCACTCTGCCCGCGTCGTCGTATTTAAAGTGTGCTTCTTGTAGGCAGCATGTGGTTGGGTCTGGATTTTCCATCCAGCTTGACCGTCTCTGCCTGCAGCTGGGAGGGTCAGAACCTTCGCTCCATGTCATTTGTGAGGCGGGAGGTTCGAGTCTGTCACCTTGCTATTGGTCTTCTCGTCCCATCTCTTCTTTGTTCTTCTTTTCCTCAATTTCTGCCTTTAGATTATTTTTTATGATTTCATTCTATTTCCATTGTTGTCATATTAGCGATGACTTTCTGTTGTGTTATTCTGTTCTTTGCTTTGGGGTTTTAAATGTGTGTTTAACTCGTCACAGTCCAGCTCCAGTGACAGGATGCGCTTCGCGCGGAAGGCCGGACGATGCGCGCTGCCGTTCCTCCCACGCTTTTCTTCACGCTCTTGTTGTGACGTGTTTTATTTCACCTGGGCTGCAATGCACCTACTGCGTTGTTCTTTTTTAAACAGGCAATTATATTTTAAAGAAATACAGGAAACAAATCTTATCTATTTAACCATGTGGTTAACAATTCCGAGGGTCTTCGTTCCTTTCCATCATGCAGCATCCTATGGACTTCTTTTAACATTTCTTGTGTGGGTCTGTTTGAGATTATTTTTACTTTTATATTACATAAATGTCTTTATTTCACTTGTTTTTCTCTTTTTTTCCTCATTGTGTTAAAATGCACATAACATAAAACTTCCCATCGGCCATTCATAAGCGCACAGTTCAGTGGCATCACATACACTCACACTGCCACGCAGCTGTCGCCACCATCCGTCCCCATAACTCTTTTCATCTTGTAAAACTGAACTCTGTGCCTTTTAAACCCTGACTCCCCATTCTCCCCTCTTTTCAGCCCTGGCACCCACCATTCTACTTTCTGTCTCTCTGAACTTGACTACTCAAAGCACCTCATAGGACTGGACAATACGGTATTTGTCTTTTGTGACTGGCTTTTTTCCTGTCCTGTAATCTCCTCAAGGTTCATCATGTTGTGGCACGTGTCAGAATTTCCTTCCTGGGCCGGCTGAGTGGTTAAGTTCACGCGCTCCGCTTCGGTGGCCCAGGGTTTCGCTGGTTCAGATCCGGGGTGTGGACACGGCACCGCTCATCAGGCCACGTTGAGGTGGTGTCCCACGTCCCACAACTAGAAGGACCCACAACTAAAATATACCACTATGCACTGGGGGAATTTGGGGAGAAAAAGCAGAAAGAAAAAAAAAAGAAGATTGGCAACAGGTGTTCGCTCAGGTGCCAATCTTTGGGAAAAAAAAAGAATTTCCTTCCTTTTTAAGGCTGAATAAAATTCCATTCTCTCTCCATACCACGTTTTGCTTACCCTTTTATCCATTGATGGACTCTTGGGTTGCTTCCGCATTTTAGCTGTTGTGAATAATGCTGCTATGAACGTGAATATACCAATATCTCTTTGAGACCTAGCTTTCATCTTTTGGGTATATGCTGAGAAGTGGAATTGCTGGATCAAATGGTAATTCTGTTTTTAGTGTTTTTTGAGGAACTGCCGTACTGTTTTCCACAGCAGCGGCACCATTTTACATTCCCGCTAACAGAGCACAAGGGTTCCAGTTCCTCCACTTCCTCGCCATACTTGTGGTTTTCTCTTTATTTGACGGCCG
Organism: Equus quagga; assembly: GCF_021613505.1. Lineage (NCBI taxonomy): Eukaryota > Metazoa > Chordata > Mammalia > Perissodactyla > Equidae > Equus > Equus quagga. The sequence goes on from NC_060279.1 coordinate 79,728,575, forward strand.
TCCTAATGGGCGTGGGGTAGTATCTCATGGTTTTGAGTTGCATTTTCCTTATGATTAGTGATGTTGAGCATTTTTTCATGTGCTTATTGGTCATTCATGTATCTTTTGGAGAAATGTCTATGCCCATTTTTTGTTGTTTGTTTGCTTTTATTGAGTTCATAATAATTTACATCAACGTGAGATTTCAACTGTACGTTATTGCTTGACTGTCACACATAAGTGCTCCCCTTCACCCCCTGTGCCCACCCCCAACCCCCTTCCCCTGGGAACCACTGAACTGTTTTCTTTGTCCATGTGTTTGTTTATCTTCCACATGAGTGAACTCATCTGGTGTTTGTCTTTCTCAATCTGGCTTATTTCACTAAGCATAATGCCCTCCGGGTCCTTCCATGTTGTTGCAAATGGGAAGATTTTGTCTTTTTTTTGGCTGAGTAGTATTCCATTGTGTATATACACCACATCTTCTTTATCCAATCATCAGTAGATGGGCACGTGGACAGTTTCCATGTCTTGGCTATTGAGAATAGTGCTGCAATGAACATGGGGTACATATGTGACTTTGGATTGTTGATTTCAAACTCTTTGGGTAGATACCCAGTAGTGGGATGGCTGGGTCATATGGTATTTCTACTTTTAGTTTTTTGAGGAATCTCCATACTGTTTTCCATAGTGGCTGCACCAGTTTGCATTCCCACCAGCAGCGTGTGAGGGTTCCTTTCTCTCCACACCCATCCAACATTTGTTATTTTTAGTCTTAGTGATTATAGCCATTCTAACAGGTGTTAAGTGGTATCTTAGTGTGGTTTTGGTTTGCATTTCCCTCATGATTAGTGATGTTGAACATCTTTTCACGTGTTTATTCATCATCTGTATATCCTCTTTGGAAAAATGTCTGTTCATATCCTCTGCCCATTTTTTGATTGGGCTGTTTGTTTTTTTTTGTTGTTGTTCAGTTATGTGGGTTCCTTATATGTTATGTAGATTAAGCCCTTGTCAAATATATGATTTGCAAATATCTTCTCTAAATTGGTGGGTTGTCTTTTGGTTTTGATCCTAGTTTCCTTTGCCTTGCAGAAGCTCTTTAGTTTGATGAAGTCCCACTTGTTTATTTTTCCTTTTCTTTCCCTTGTCTGAGAGGACATAGTTTTCGAAAAGATCCTTTTAAGTTCACTGTCAAAGAGTGTACTACCTATATTATCTTCAGGGAGTTTCATGGTTTCAGAACTTATCTTCAAGCCTTTGATCCATTTTGGGTTTATTTTTGTGTATGGCATGAGATAATGGTCTACTTTCGTTCTTTTGCATGTGGCTGTCCAGATTTCCCAACACCATTTATTGAAGAGACTATCTTTTCTCCATTGTATGTTCTTGGCACCTTTGTTGAAGATTAGCTGTCCGTAGATGTGTGGTTTTATTTCTGGGCTTTCAGTTCTGTCCCATTGATCCATGTGCCTGTTTTTGTAGCAGTATCATGCAGTTTTGATCACTAGAGCTTTGTGGTACATTTTGAAGTCAGGGATTGTGATGCCTCCAGCTGTGTTCTTTTTTCGCAGGCTTGCTTTAGCAATTTGTGGTCTTTGTGAATTTTAGAAATTGCGCTCATGTGAATTTCAGGATTCTTTGTTCTATTTCCGTGAAGAATGTCATTGGGATTCTGATAGGGATTGCATTGAATCTGTAGATTGCTTTGAGTAGTATGGACATTTTAACTATGTTTATTCTTCCAATCTGTGAGCATGGAATCTCCTTCCATCTCTTTATGTTGTCATCAATTTCTTTCAATAATGTCTTATAGTTTTCATTGTATAAGTCCTTCACCATCTTGGTTAAATTTATTCCAAGATATTTTATTCTTTTTGTTGCGATTATACATGGAGCTCTATTCTTGAGTTCTCTTTCTGTAAGTTCATTATTAGAATATAGAAATGCAACTGATTTTTGTAAGTTGATTTTGTACCCTGCAACTTTACTGTAGTTGTTGATTATTTCTAATAGTTTTCCAATAGATTCTTTAGGGTTTTCTATATATAAGATCATGTCATTTGCAAACAGTGAGAGTTTCACTTCTTCACTCCCTATTTGGATTCCTTTTATGTCTTTTTCTTGCCTAATTGTTCTGGCCAGAACCCCCAGTACTATGTTGAATAGGAGTGGTGAGAGTCGGCACCCTTGTCTTGTTCCTGTTCTCACAGGGATGGTGTTCAGTTTTTCCCCTTTGGATATGATGTTGGCTGTGGGTTTCTCACGTACAGCCTTTATTATGTTGAGGTAATTTCCTTCTATCCCCATTTTGTTAAAAGTTTTTTTTTTTTTTTACCATGAATGGCTGTTGAATCTTGTCAAATGCTTTCTCTGTGTCTACTGAGATGATCATGTGGTTTTTCTTCCTCAGTTTGTTAATATGGTGTATCACATTGATTGATTTGTGGATGTTGAACCATCCTGGTGTCCCTGGTGTAAATCCCACTTGATCATGGTGTATGATCTTTTTTTTTTTAACTTTTTATTAAGATTATGATAGTTAACAACCTTGTGAAATTACAGTTGTACATTATTGTTAGTCATGTTGTGGGTACACCACTTCACCCTTTGTGCCCTCCCCCCACCCCCCCTTTCCCCTGGTAACCACAGATCAGTTCTCTTTGTCTATATGTTAACTTCCACCTATGAGTGAAGTCATATATTCTTTGTCTTTCTCTATCTGGCTTATTTCACTTAACATAATACCCTCAAGGTCCATCCATGTTGTTGTGAATGGGACGATTTTATCCTTTTTTATGGCTGAGTAGTATTCCATTTATATATATACCATATCTTCTTTATCCATTCATCAGTTTATAGGTACTTAGGTTGCTTCCACGTCTTGGCTATTGTAAATAATGCTGCGATGAACATAGGGGTGCATGGAACTTTTGGAATTGCTGATTTCAGGTTCTTTGGATAGATACCCAGTAGTGGGATGGCTGGGTCATACGGTATTTCTATTTTTAACTTTTTGAGAAATCTCCATACTGTTTTCCATGGTGTATGATCTTTTTGATATATTGCTGTATTCAGGTTGCCAATATTTTGTTGAGGATTTTTGCATCTATGTTTATCAGCGATGTTGGCCTGTAGTTTTCCTTTTTTGTGTTGTCCTTGTCAGGCTTTGGTGTCTGAGTGATGTTGGCCTTCTAGAATGTGTTAGGAAGCGTTCCACCTTCCCTCATTTTTTGGAATAGCTTGAGAAGGGTGGGTATTAAATCCTCTCTGAAAGTTTGGTAGAATTCCCCAGGGAAGCCATCTGGTCCTGGGCTTTTATTCTTTGGGATGGTTTTGATTACTTTTCAATCTCTTTACTTGTGATTGGTCTATTCAGATTCTCTATTTCTTCTTGATTCAGCTTTGGGAGGTTGTAAAAGTCTAAGAATTTACCCATTTCCTCTAGATTGTCCATTTTGTTGGCATATAGTTTTTCATAGTATTCTTTTATAATCCTTTGTATTTCTGTGGTATCCATTGTTATTTCTCTTCTTTCATTTCTAATTTTACTTATCTGAGCTTTCTCTCTTTCTTTCTAAGTCTGGCTAGGGGTTTGTCAGTTTTTTTTGTCTTCTGAAAGAACCAGCTCTTTGTTTCATTGATCCTTTCTACTGCCTTTTTTGTTTCAATACTTCTGCTCTGGTTTTTATTATTTCTCTCCTTCTGCGACTTTGGGCTTTGTTTGTTCTTCTATTTCTAATTCAGTTAGGTGTAGTTTGAGATTGCTTATTTGGGATTTTTCTTGTTTGTTAAGGTGAGCCTGCATTGCGATGAATTTCCCTCTTAATACAGCTTTTGCTGCATCCCATATGAGTTGGTATGGTATGCTTTCATTTTCATTTGTCTCCAGATATTTTTTGATTTCTCCTTTAATTTCTTCAAAGATCCATTTGTTGTTCAATAGCATGTTGTTTAGTCTCCACAGCTCTGTCCCTTTCTCAGGTTTTTCTTGTAATTTCTAGCTTCATAGCATTGTGATCGGAAAAGATGCTTGTTATTGTTTCAATCTTCTTAAATTTGTAGAGGCTTGCCTTGTTTCCCAACATTTGGTCTCTCCTTAGGATGTTCCATGTGCACTTGAGTATATTCTGCTGGTTTTGGCTGGAGTGTTCTATATATGTCTATTAAGTCCAAGTGGTCTATCCTTTCATTCCAATTCCACTGTTTCCTGGTTGATTTTCTGTCTGGATGATCTATCCATTGATGTGAGTGGGGTGTTAAGGTCCCCTACTATTATTGTGTTATTATTAATATCTTCTTTTAGGTTTGTTAATAGTTGCTTTATGAACTTTGGTGTTCCTGTGTTGAGTGCATAGATATTTATAAGTTTTAAGTCTTCTTGATGGAGTGTCCCTTTGATCATTATATACTGCCCCTTATGTCTCTCTTTACCTGTCTTATCTTTTTTTTTTTTTTAAAGAATTGGCACCTGAGCTAACAACTGTTGCCAATCTTTTTTTCTTTTTTCTGCTTTTTCTCACCAAATCCCCCTGGTACATAGTTGTATATTTTAGTTGTGGGTCCTTCTAGTTGTGGCATGTGGGACGCTGCCTCAACGTGGCCTAACAAGCACTGCCATGTCCGCTCCCAGGATCCAAGAACCAGTGAAACCCTGGGCCACCAAAGCAGAGTGTGCAAACTTAACCACTCAGCCATGGGGCCAGCCCCTACCTGTCTTATCTTGAAGTCTACTTTGTCTGATATAAGTGTTGTGACACCTGCTTTCTTTTGTTTGCCATTAGCTTGAAGTATCGTCTTCCATCCCTTCACTCTGAGGCTGTGTTTGTCTTTGGAGCTGAGATGCGTTTCCTGGAGGCAACATATTGTTGGGTCTTGTTCTTTAATCCATCTTGCCACTCTGTGTCTTTTTATTGGAGAATTCAATCTATTTACATTTAGAGTGATTACTGATGTATGAGGGCTCAATGCTGCCATTTTCTCACTCGTTTTCCAGTTCTCCTGCATTTCCTTTGTTTCTCACCCCGTGTATTTCAGTCTCCCAATTGAGTTATGTAGTTTTTATGTTGTGTTTCATTGTTTTCTCCTTATTTATTATTTGTGTCTCTGTTCTGCTTTTTTGTTTAGTAGTTACTGTGAGGTTTGTATTCAAAATCTCGTAGATAAGCTAGTCCATTTTCTGATGGTCTCTTATTTCCTTAGTCTAAGCCAATTCAGATCCTTTCCTCTTCCCCTCCTAAGTTGTTTTTCTCACATCTTATTCCATCTTGTGTTGTGAGTTTGTGGTTAAAGTCACAAGATTATCTTTGTTTTTGGTGTTTTCCTTCCCTTTATCTTTAATTTTATACTTGAATATTTGCTAACCTGTTCTGATGGATAGCTACAATTTTCTGATTTTGTCTACCTATTTCTCTCCTTACTCCATGTTTTGTGTCCCCTTTCTCCCTGTTTTTCTTTTCTTCATGTATGAGGGCCTTCCTGAGGGTTTCTTGTGGAGGGAGGGGCCTTGTGGCTACAAATTCCCTTTGCTTTTGTTTATCTGGGGAAATTTTTATTTCTCCATCATATCTGAAGGATATTTTCACTGGATAGAGTATTCTTGGCTGAAAGGTTTTGTCCTTCAAAGATTTGAATATGTCATTCCAGTCTCTCCTAGCCTGTAAGCTTTCTGTAGAGAAAACTGCTGAAAGCCTGATAGCTTCTTCCACATGGATTTCCATCTTCTTCCAAGGTTTGGGAAGTTTTCTGCTATTATTTCTTTGAACAGCTTTCTGCTCCATTCTTCTTCTCTTCTCCCTCTTGAATACCTATAATTCTTTTTTTTTCCTTTTTTTTTTTTATTTGGATCAATTTCTGCATTTTATTTTATTTTATTTATTTTTTTTTTTTATTAATGTTATGATAGATTACAACCTTGTGAGATTTCAGTTGTACATTTTTGTTAGTCATGTTGTGGGTACACCACTTCCCCCTCCGTACCCTCCCCCCACCCCCCCTTTTCCCTGGTAACCACCGATCAGATCTCCTTCTCAATATACTAATTTCCACCTATGAGTGGAGTCATATAGAGTTCGTCTTTCTCTGACTGACTTATTTCGCTTAACATAATGCCCTCGAGGTCCATCCACATTGTTGTGAATGGGCCAATTTCGTCTTTTTTTATGGCTGAGTAGTATTCCATTGTGTATATATACCACATCTTCTTTATCCAATCATCAGTTTCTGGGCATGTAGGCTGGTTCCACGTCTTGGCTATTGTAAATAATGCTGCGATGAACATAGGGGTGCAACGGACTCTTGAGATATCTGATATCAGGTTCTTAGGATAGATTCCCAGTAATGGGATGGCTGGGTCATAGGGTATTTCTATTTTTAACTTTTTGAGAAATCTCCATACTGTTTTCCATAGTGGCTGTACCAGTTTGCATTCCCACCAACAGTGTATGAGGGTTCCTCTTTCTCCACAACCTCTCCAACATTTGTCGTTCTTGGTTTTGGATGTTTTTGCCAATCTAACGGGGGTAAGGTGATATCTTAGTGTAGTTTTGATTTGCATTTCCCTGATGATTAGCGATGATGAACATCTTTTCATGTGTCTATTGGCCATATTCATATCTTCTTTTGAGAAATGTCTGTTCATGTCCTCTGCCCATTTTTTGATCGGGTTGTTTGTTTTTTTGTTGTTAAGCAGTGTGAGTTCTTTGTATATTATGGAGATTAACCCTTTGTTGGATAAGTGGCTTGTAAATATTTTTTCCCAATTAGTGAGCTGTTTTTTTGTTTCAATCCTGTTTTCCCTTGCCTTGAAGAAGCTCTTTAGTCTGATGAAGTCCCATTTGTTTATTCTTTCTATTGTTTCCCTCAACTGAGGAGTTACAGTGTCCGAAAAGATTCTTTTGAAACTGATGTCAAAGAGTGTACTGCCTATATTCTCTTCCAAAAGACTTATTGTCTCAGGCCTAATCTTTAGGTCTTTGATCCATTTTGAGTTTATTTTGGTGTGTGGTGAAAAAGAATGGTCAATTTTCAATCTTTTGCATGTGGCTATCCAGTTTTCCCAGCACCATTTGTTGAAGAGACTTTCTTTTCTCCATTGTAGGCCCTCTGCTCCTTTGTCGAAGATTAGCTGTCCATAGATGTGTGGTTTTATCTCTGGGCTTTCAATTCTGTTCCATTGATCTGTGGACCTGTTTTTGTACCAGTACCATGCTGTTTTGATCACTGTAGCTTTGTAGTATGTTTTGAAATTGGGGATTGTGATTCCGCCGGCTTTGTTTTTCTTGCTCAGGATTGCTTTAGCAATTCGCGGTCTTTTGTTCCCCCATATGAATTTTAGGATTGTTTGTTCAATTTCTGTGAAGAATGTTCTTGGGATTCTGATTGGGATAGCATTGAATCTGTATATTGCTTTAGGTAGTATGGACATTTTAACTATGTTTATTCTTCCAATCCATGTGCAAGGAATGTTTTTCCATCTCTTTATGTCATCGCCTTTTTCTTTCAAGAAAGTCTTGTAGTTTTCATTGTATAGATCCTTCACTTCCTTGGTTAAGTTTATCCCAAGGTATTTTATTCTTTTCGTTGCGATTGTGAATGGGATAGAGTTCTTGAGTTCTTTTTCTGTTAGTTTATTGTTAGTGTATAGAAATGCTACTGATTTATGCGCGTTAATTTTATACCCTGCTACTTTGCTGTAGTTGTTGATTATTTCTAATAGTTTTTCTGTGGATTCTTTGGGGTTTTCTATGTATAAGATCATGTCGTCTGCAAACAACGAGAGTGTTACTTCTTCGTTACCTATTTGGATTCCTTTTATTTCTTTTTCCTGCCGAATTGCTCTGGCCAGCACCTCCAGTACTATGTTGAATAGGAGTGGTGAAAGTGGGCACCCTTGTCTTGTTCCTGTCCTCAGAGGGATGGCTTTCAGCTTTTGTCCATTGAGTATGATGTTGGCTGTGGGTCTATCATATATGGCCTTTATTATGTTGAGGTACTTTCCTTCTATACCCATTTTACTGAGGGTTTTTATCATAAATGGGTGTTGGATCTTGTCAAATGCTTTCTCTGCATCTATTGAGATGATCATGTGGTTTTTGTTTTTCATTTTGTTGATGTAGTGTATCACATTGATTGACTTGCGGATGTTGAACCATCCCTGTGTCCCTGGTATAAATCCCACTTGATCATGGTGTATAATCTTTTTGATGTATTGCTGTAATCGGTTTGCCAAAATTTTGTTGAGGATTTTTGCATCTATGTTCATCAGTGATATCGGCCTGTAGTTCTCCTTCTTTGTGTTGTCCTTGTCAGGTTTGGGGATCAGAGTGATGTTGGCTTCATAGAATGTGTTAGGGAGTTCTCCATCTTTCTCAATTTTCTGGAACAGTTTGAGGAGAATAGGTATTAAGTCTTCTTTGAATGTTTGGTAGAATTCTCCAGAGAAGCCGTCTGGTCCTGGACTCTTGTTTTTGGGGAGGTTTTTGATTACCGTTTCTATTTCCTTACTTGTGATTGGTCTATTCAGATTCTCCATTTCTTCCTGATTCAGTTTGGGGAGATTGTAGGAGTCTAGGAATTTGTCCATTTCTTCCAGGTTGTTCAATTTGTTGGCATATAGTTTTTCATAGTATTCTCTTATGATCTCTTGTATTTCATTGGTATCTGTTGTGATTTCTCCTCTGTCATTCCTGATTTTATTAATTTGCGATTTCTCTCTTCTTTTCTTGGTGAGTCTGGCTAGGGGTTTGTCAATTTTGTTAATTCTTTCGAAGAACCAACTCTTTGTTTCATTGATCCTTTCTATTGTCTTTTTTGTTTCAATATCGTTTATTTCTGCTCTTATTTTTATTATTTCCCTCCTTCTACTGACTCTGGGCTTTGTTTGTTCTTCTTTTTCTAGTTCTGTTAGGTGTCGTTTGAGGTTGCTTACGTGAGCTTTTTCTTGTTTAGTGAGGTGAGCCTGTATTGCGATGAATTTCCCTCTTAGGACTGCTTTTGCTGCATCCCAAATGATTTGGTATGTCGTGTTCTCATTTTCATTTGTCTCCAGATAATATTTGATTTCTTCTTTAATTTCTTCAATGATCCATTGTTTGTTGAGAAGCGTGTTGTTTAGTCTCCACATTTTTGCACCTTTCTCTGCTTTTTTCTTGTAGTTGATTTCTAGTTTAATAGCGTTATGATCAGAAAAGATGCTTGATATTATTTCAACTCTCTTGTATTTATTGATGTTTGCTTTGGTTCCCAAAATATGGTCAATCCTTGAGAATGTTCCATGTGCACTTGAGAAGAATGTGTAACCTGCTGTTTTTGGATGAAGTGTTCTATATATATCTATTAAGTCCATCTGGTCTAATTTTTCATTTAATTCTATTATTTCCTTGTTGATTTTCTGTCTGGATGTTCTGTCCATTGGTGTTAATGGTGTGTTGAGGTCCCCTACTATTATTGTATTGTTGTTGATGTCTTCTTTTAGTTCTATTAAGAGTTGCTTTACAAATTTTGGTGCTCCTGTGTTGGGTGCGTTTATATTTATAAGTGTTATGTCTTCTTGGTGGAGAGTCCCTTTTATCATTATATACTGTCCCTCTTTATCTTTCTTTATCTGTTTTGCTTTGAAATCTACCTTGTCTGATATTAGTATAGCGACACCTGCTTTCTTTTGTTCATTATTAGCTTGGAGTATTGTTCTCCATCCCTTCACTCTGAGTCTGTGTTTGTCTTTGGGGCTGAGGTGTGTTTCCTGGAGGCAGCATATTGTTGGATCTTGTTCTTTGATCCATCCTGCCACTCTGTGTCTTTTGATTGGGGAGTTCAATCCATTTACATTTAGAGTGATTATTGAGACGTGGGGGCCTACCACTACCATTTTGTGTCTTGTTTTCCGGTTTTCTTCAGTTTCCTTTGTTTCTCGTCCCATGGTTTAATCTGTTCTGATGTAGAGCTGCTACTCTCTGTTGTTGTCCTTCTACTTATCTCCTCTGCTCTTGGTTTTGTAGCCCCTTTCCTTTTTTGGATTTTTCAGGAATGAGGGTTTTCCTGAGGATTTCCTGAAGAGGAGGTTTTGTGGCAATGAACTCCCATAATTTTTGTTTATCTGGGAAAGTTTTTATTTCTCCATCGTATTTGAAGGATATTTTCGCTGGGTAGAGAATTCTCGGCTGTAGATTTTTGTCCTTCAGATTTTTGAATATATCATTCCACTCTCTTCTAGCCTGTAAAGTTTGTGCTGAGAAATCTGCTGATAGCCTGATGGGGGTTCCTTTGTAGGTTAGTTTCTTTTGCCTGGCTGTCCTTAATATTTTCTCCTTGTCGTTGACTTTTGCTAGCTTCACTACTATATGCCGTGGAGTTGGTCTTCTTGCATTGATAAAGTTTGGAGATCTATTGGCTTCTGTCACCTGAAGATCCATCTCCCTCACCAGATTTGGGAAGTTCTCAGCCATTATTTCTTTGAATAGGTTTTCTGCCCCTTTCTCCTTCTCTTCTCCCTCTGGTATACCTATAATCCTTACGTTGCATCTCCTAATTGTGTCTGATAATTCTCGGAGAGTTTCTTCATTTCTTTTAAGTCTTGCTTCTCTCTCCTCCTCTGCCTGCAACAATTCTATATTGCCATCTTCCAAATTGCTAATTCTTTCCTCCATATTATCGGCCCTACTGTTCAGAGCATCTAGATTTTTCTTAATCTCCTCTATTGTGTTCTTCATTTCCAATATTTCTGTTTGGTTCTTCTTTATCGTGTCAAACTCTTTTGTGACATAGCTCCTGAACTCGTTGAGTTGTCGGTCAGAATTCTCTCTTAACTCATTGAGAATCTTAATGATGGCTGTTTTGAAGTCATCATCATTTAGGTTATATATCTCATTTTCTTTGGGATTGTTTTCTGTGTATTTGTTACTTTCTTTCTGTTCTGGAGATTTAATGTATTTTTTCATATTGCTTGATGTTGTTGATTTGTGCCTCCGCATGGAGATAGAGTTTAGTTGCTCCTTTCACTTGTTTCAGCTGCTGCGGTGGGGGGAGCAGCTGTTTATACTTCACCAACCAGGAACCCTGTCCATAGTTGCTAACTGGGCCTGGGCCCCTCTTCGTAGCCACAGTGGCCCTTTGGATTCCCTCCTCTGCCGTGGGGGCCGTCCCAGGGGGGCTTCAGGCTGCAGGTGCCTACTGTTGCAGCCCACCTAGATGTGCTCTCTCCTTGGGGTCTGCAACGGTGTTATGGGCTTTTCCAGCGGCCAGGGGTGGGATCACTTATATTTGTCGCTCCGTTGCTGTCGGCACCCACCGAATCTCACTTGTCCTCTATGGGTCGCAGGAGAGCTATTGGCATCTTCTACAGTCTGTGGTTAGTACACCTAGCTATGCTGCTTTTGCCCTGGGGTCTTCCAGCCTTGTGGCTGGTGGCTGGGTGCCTTCTACTGGTGCTGTGCAGAGGCTTTCCCTAAGGCTGCTGTGAGCCTGTAGGGTTTCCCCCTAGGCTACTAAGCTGGGTCTCTGGAACTCTCTCCAGCCCCAGTCCTCTCTGAGATCTCCCGCAATCCCTAGTCTCACGGGGCGGGCAACGGCAGCTGGGGGTCGCCCCGCCCTCTGGGCTTCTCTCCGGGCCTCTCCCGGGAGCCCTGAATGCTGGGTGTGGCCCCTCTGCTAACGGCAGACAGAGAGTTTTGTCTGCTGCCCGGGCGGAGCTCCGGCGCTTCCCCTCCGGGTCGCAGAACCGGCCTTTGAAAGTTCCCCCCGCCCCGGTCCTCTCCGAGATCTCCGGCAATCCCTAGTCCCACGCGGCGGGCAACGGCAGCTGGGAGACCTCTGTACCCTCCGTGACTCTCTCTGGGACCCTCCGGGCGCCCCAAACACCAGGCTGGGTCTCCCCGCCAATGGCGGGGAGAGACTCTCCCCGCGGGCTCAGGTGTGCAACTCCAAAGTTTCCCTCTGCGTTTAGGAGTAATTGCGGGGGGTTTAGGTAGGGTTCTGGTCACCTGTTTCCACCGTCGCTCCTCTGTTGTGTTCTCACTCCTGCCCTAGATGTGTGTGGATCCTCTGGGGGCGTCCGTTGGAAGAAAGCCGCTTGTGGGTACTAGGCTGCCCGTCGGGGTCGGAGAGTTTTCACCTATTTCCACATCCTCCCGGAGGAAAGCCCGTCCACCTTCCGATGTATAGTTGGGTGGGTGTCTCAGACGTCCTGAGATGCTGTCTGGATATCCTTTGTCAAGCGATAAGTGTCCAAATAATTGTAGACTCGAAGGGCGAGAGACAAAGAGGACTACTCACGGCGCCATCTTGGATCTTCTCTCTTGAATACCTATAATTCTTATGTTGCACTTCCTAATTGAGTCAGATATTTCTCAGAGACTTTCTTCATTTCTTTTTTGTCTTAGTTCTCTCTCCTCCTCTCTCTGGAGCATTTCAACATGTCTGTCCTCAAGTATGCTGATTTGCTCCTCTATGATGTCCGCTTGAGCGTTCAGGTAATCAATATTTTGTTTTAGCTCACTGATTGTGTCTTTCATCTCCAATATTTCTGATTGATCCTGCTTTATAGTTTCAATCTCTCTTGTGAAGTAGCTCCTGAACTCGTTGAATTGTTCTCTACATTCTCTTTTAACTCACTGAGTTTTCTGATGATAGCTATTTTGAATTCTCTGTCATTTAGATTACGTATTTCTGTGTCCTCAGGACTGATTTCTGGGTACTTGTCATTTTCTCTCTGGCCTGGAGATCTAATATAATGTTTGATACTGCTAGAGGGCATGGTTCTGTTTTTGCGCATCGTGGTTTTATTTGGCCGCAGTTACTGCCTATTGCCACTGGGTTGGGGGGTCAAGAGCCGTGTATTCTGAGCCCTCTGCATTCTGCTGGGATCCCAGGTGGTGGAGCTGGCACTGGGCAGGTGGGGATAGGGGCACTTTCTCTCGGGGGTTTTATCGCTCTGCCCTCGCTGTCTGCTCTCCTGGGGTGTTGGCTTGATGAGGTCATCCCCGTGATATCTTTCATCTCAGTAGGGGGCTTCCCCCTAGGCTGCAAGGGCCCTCGGGAGGTCTTTGATCTGCAAATGGGCATCCCTTCCCCCGTTCCTTCCCTCTCGGAGGAGTCCGCTGGTGGTCCTGGATCGCAGTCTTTTGGAGAGGGAGCAAAGTTTTCTCTTACCCCATTCCCCCTCCTCTGAGGGGGTCTCCAGCCTCTCCACCCTCCAGTGTGGGCTGGCGTGGGTCTCCCAGATGTCTTTTGTGTTGTGTGGATGTCCTCTGTTGGAGTATGAATGTCTTTTTCATTGTATCATGGAGACGAGAGATCGCAGGAGAACTCATTCCACTATGATACTGACATCACTCCTCCTCTGCTCATTTTTGAATCAGGTTATTTGGTTTTTTTGCTGTTGAGTTTTAGGGGTTCTCTGTATAACCTGGATATTAATCCCTTACCAGATACATGATTTGCAAATATGTTCTCACACTCTATGTGTTGCCTTTTTACTCTGTTGATAGTGTCTGTTTCTTCTTTTGCTGAGGAAGATTCACCATGAGCTGACATCTGTTGCCAATCTTCCTCCTCTTTTTTGTATGTGACCCACCACCAGAGCATGGCCACTGACAGATGAGTTGTGTAGGTCCACCCCCAGGAACTGAACCCAGGCTGCAGACGCGGAGTGCACCAAACATAACCACTGGGCCACCAAGGCTGGCCATGTTGACAGTGTCTTTTGATGACCAATTTAAAAATGCTCATCAGGTCCAGTTGGTCTATTTTTCTTTTGTTGCCTGTGCCTTTGGTGCATATCCAGGAAATATAGCCAAATCCAGTGTTGTGAAGCTTTGCCCTTATGTTTTCTTCTGAGAGTTTTATAGTTTTAGGTCTTGGAGCCACTTGGAGGTAATTTTTGAAGATGGTGTGAGGTACGGGTCCAACTTCACTCTTTCGCATGTGGAGATCCAGCTTTCCCAGCAGCATTTGTTGAAAATACTGTTCTCTCCCCACTGAGTGGCCTTGGCCCCCTTGTCAGGAATCATTTGACCATATCTGGGAGGCTTTCTTCCTGGGCTGTCCACTCTGCTCCACTGGTCTGTGTGTCTGTCCTTACGGCAGTGCCACACTGTTTGATTACTGCACCTTTGGAGTAAGTTTTGAAATCAGGCAATGTGAGTCATCCAGCTTTCTTCTTTTTCGAGATTGGTTGGCTATTCGGGGTCCCTTGACGTTCCCTATGAATTTTAGGATGGATTTTCTATTTATGCAAAACAATATGTCTGTCTCCTTGGGATTCTGACAGGGGCTGCGCTGAGTCTGTAGGTCACTCTGGGTGCTACTCGCACCTCAGCAACATTAAGTATTCCAGTCCACGAAGGTGGGTGTGTTTCCGTTTATTTATGTCTCTCTAGTTTCTTTCAGCGAGTGCTGTTCTATAGCTCTCAGTGTGCCAGTCCTTCACCTCCTTGGTTAAGTTGATTCCTAAGTATTTCATTCTCTGTGATGCTATTGCAAATGGAACCGTTTTTGTAATTACCCTTTCAGATAGTTCATTGATATTTCTTTAGCTTTCAGTAGTTTGAGTATATGTTTGGGTGTGGATTTCTTTGGGTTTATCCTCTTTAGGATTTACTTAGCTTGTTGAATCTGTAAGTTTATATCTTTTGTCTAACTTGGAAAAATTTTCAGCCTTTTATTTCCACAAATTTCTTCTGCACCATCCTCTTCTTCTTCTTCTGGGACTCCAAAGACGTGAATGTTAGACCTTTGGTTGATGTCCCTCAGGTTCATCTTTTACAATCTTTTTTTACCTTGTAATTCAAATTGAATAATTTCTATTAATCTCTCTTCAAACCCAGTGTCGTGATGCTTTAGCCTTATGTTTTCTTCTAAGAGTTTTATAGTTTTAGGTCTTTCATCCACTTTGAGGTAATTTTTGATGATGGTGTGAGGTACGGGTCCAGCTTCACTCTTTTGCATGTAGAGATCCAGCTTTCCCAGCAGCATTTGTTGAAAATACTGTTTTCTCCCCACTGAGTGGCCTTCGCCCTCTTGTCAAAAATCTTCCCATTCTGCTGTTAAGTCTATACAACAGTTTTTATTTTGCGTACTTTATTTTTTAGTTCTAAAATTTCAGCTGTGTTTTATTTTATATCTTCTGTTTCTTTTATGAGATGTTCTATTTGTTTTAAGAACAAATATGTTTTAACATATTTGTCACATAATTCCAACATCTGTGCCATTTTGGCATTGGCATTTGTTGGTTGTCTTTTCCTGGTGAATTGAAATTTTTATGGTTTTCATAGGCTGAAGAGTATTTATTGTATCCTGGACTTATGAGACTATGGTCCTTGTTTTAAAACTATGAAGATTGCCACTTTGTTTTATCAGGCAACGCATCTGGATAGAGTCAGGCTGTAAGTCCCAATTTGCCTTCTGCAGGCTGTGGTTCAGTGTCAGTCCAGCTTCCAGAGCCTCTGTGGCACTCTTCTCATCTGTCCCAGGTGCACGCCACTGCATGGCAGTCTGTGACTGGTGGGCAGGGTGTCTCTGTTCCCAGAGGCTTCACTGTGCTCGTTAGGAACAGGTCCATGCATGTATAGGTGCGGGAGCCCTGGAGTGCACAGACCTCCTTGTGGATCACTTTCCCCAGCTCCTCTCTGTCCCCTGTCTCCTGGTACTTTCTCTTTCCCTGCCTCCTCTCCCTCTTGATCCTCTGGGCAGAAACTCAGGCCTCTAATTAACCTGCTCTGCCATGAACTTGCGTGTTTGGGCCCACATAATGGGAGAGTAGAGAGAAAAAAGCCGTGGGAGTTGGCCCCCCCTTGGTCTCATGGCTGCTTTGAGCAGAGACAGCTTTCCTTCCTCAGAAGGTGCCCCCCCTCAGCTCCTGTACCAACTGTTGCCAGTGCTGCTCGCAGAACTGCCTGGCCCATGAGAGCATAGAGGGAAAAAGAAACTGTGGGATTCCCACACTCACGTTGAGCATTAGGAGCTCACTCTCCCACTCCTCCAGCCAGAAGCAGGTGCTCTCCTGGATCTGTGTGCCAGTCTTACTTCAGGCCGGATGATACTGGAAGAAAGAAAATGGTTAACTCAGTGCCGGTTTGGCAGTCCTTGAAGTTTGCTGCTCCTTACTCCTCAGTCTTCAACTAGCTGTGCCCTGCATTCTGTCGAGGTTTTAGTGCTGTACTCAGTGGGAGAGGTGGGCACAGTGTGTTCACACCATCTCGCCTGGAACTTCAACCCTCACTTTTCTGGGTGAGTTACACCACTAGCTGCAGTTTGGGGGCCCCTGCTGCAGCCCCTCACTCTGTTCATGGTGCTGGGCATTGGCGCAGCCCCCAAGGATGCCCTCCAGTGCAGGTCCTGGTTGGCTGCCTTCGCTTAGGGGGTTTTGGTAGCTCTGATGAGAAAACCATTCTTTGTCTCAGCGGGCCCCCCTCCCACACACTTCTTTTGCTAATTACATGGTGTGTTAGCTCAAATTTTTTTCTATCAAATTATCTCAAAGTATTTTCTAATTTCTTTTGTAATTTCTTCTTTGATTATTCAGGAGTGTGGTGTTCAATTTCCACACATTTTTGAGTTTTCCAAATTCCTTCCTGTTATTGATTTCTGATTTCATTTCATTGTGGTTGGAGAACATGCGTTGTATCATCTCAGTGCTCTTCAGTTTACTGAGGCTTCATTAGGAGCCCAACACCTGGCCTTTCCTGGACAACATTCCACGTGCACTTGAGAAGAATGAATACTTTGCTGTTGTTGGGTGGAGTGCCACATAGATGGCTGGCTGGCTTATAGTGTCGCGCCTGTCTTCTGCCCCCTTGTTCTATCAATTATGAAAAGCGAGACTCTTGAAATCTCCAGCTATTACTGTTGACAGTCCAATTCTTTCTGGTCTGTCAGTTTTTGCTGAGTCTCTTGTAGGTAGCATATGGTTGAATCATAATTTTTTTAAAATCAATTCTGCCAATCTCTCCCTTTTAATTGGAGAGTCTTATCCATGCACACTTAAAGGAATCCTGGTAAGACTTCCAACATTTTGCTGTTTTTGTATGCTGTAAGTCTGTTTTGTTTCTGTGTTAGATATTTTCTAGTATTCCATTTAAATTCCTTTGTTATTTCTCTGACTATACTTTTCAGCTTTTTAAAAAAAAGATTGGTGTGGGGATTACAGTTAACGTCTTAACTAAAGTAACCTTGTTTGGATGAATAGTAAGGGAATTTCAATAGTATACAGAAACTTTGCTCCAACACAGCTGTCTCCTCCCCTCCTTTTTGCTACAAATTACATACACATTACATCTTTATACATTATAAGCCCTTCTGTAGAGTTTTGTAATTATTGCTTTATTCTGTTGTCTTTTAAGTAAGACAGAAGAGTTAAAAACAAAAGTAACTTACACTGTCTTTTATGTTTACCTATATAGTTATGTTTAGCAGTGTTTTTTATTTCTTCATGTGGACTATTTAGTGATCTTCAGCTTAGCCTGAAGGACTCTTTGGTATTTCTTGAAGGGCAGATATGTTAGCAATAAATTCCATTTTAGTTTATCTGGAAATGTCCTAATTTCTCCTTTATTTTTTGAAGGGTAGTTTCGCCAGTTACAGACTTTTGGTTGACAGTCGTTTTTTTCTCCAAAACTTTGAAAATGTCATCCCACTGCCTTCTGACCTCCATGGTTTCTGATGAGAAGTCAATTGTTAATCCTCTTGAGGGTCCTCCTGTGGACTGAATTGATTTCTCTCACTACTTTCAAGATTCTGTCTTTCACTTTTGACAATTAGATTATGATGCATCTAGGTATGGATCTCTTTGGATTTATCCTACTTGTAGTTTATTGAGCTTCTTGGATATACGTTAATATTTTTTAACAAATCTGGGTAACTTTCAGCCTTTATTTCTTCAAATATTTTTTTCTGCCCCTTTCTCTCTCTCCTTTTGGGACTTCAACTATGCATATGTTGGTACAATGGATAGCATTCAACAGGTCTCTGATGCTCTGGCCACTTTCCTTCATTCTTTTTTCTTTCTGCTCCTCAGATTAGACCATCTTAATTGATCTATCTTCAAATTTGCTGATTCTTCTTTCAACCCATATTCAGTTATTGTACTTTTCAACTACATAATTTCCATTTTGTTCTTTTTTTAAAAAAATAATTTATCTCCCTTTATTGATATTCTCTATTTGGTGAGATGCCATTCTCTTACTGTCATTAATTCTCTTATTTTGGTCGTTAATTCTTTAGACATGATTTCCTTTAGTTATTTGAATAAAAGCTGGGTTTAAGTCTTTGTCTAAGGTATTAGTAGGGGCTCTCCAGGGAAACAGAACCAATAGAAGATAGATGGATGGACAGATACATAGAGTTTAAGTAACTGATCTCCAAGATTGTGGAAGCTAGTAAGTCCAAAATCTAAGGTTAGGACAGTAGGCTGGAGACCCAGGGAAGAGCTGATGCTGCATTTTGAGTCCACAGGCTGTCTGCTGGCAGAATTCCCTCCTCAGTGGGGGATGTCAGTCTTTTTCTGTTAAGACCTTCAACTGATTAGATGAGGCCCATCCATATGGGGGGGGGGCGGTAATCTGCTTTACTCAATTGTACTGATTTAACTGTTGATATCATCTTAAAAAACCCTCATAGAAACATCTAGAGTAATATTTGACTAAATTTCTGGGTACCATGGCCTAGCCTAGCTGACACATAAAACGAACTCTCTCTCTTCCTTTCTCTCTCTCCTTCTAGGACTCCTTTTATGCATATGTTGGAACATTTGGTTGCATCCTACAGGTTTCTGAAACTGTTCATTTTCCTTCATTCTTTTTTTTTTCTTCTGTTCCTCTAATTTGATAATCTCAATTGACTTTCTCTCCAAGTTTGCTGATTCTTTCTTCTGCCTACTCATATTCAGTTATTGTAATTTCAACTACTGAATTTCTATTTTCTTTTTAAAACAATTTCTCTCCTTATTGGTATTCTCTATTTGGTGAGAACCACTCTCTTACTGTTGTATTAATTTTTAGACATAATTTCACTTGGTTCTTTGAACATGACTTATCAAAGCTGTCTTTGTCTAGTACGTTTAACACTGAGCTTCCTCAGAGACAGTATCTATTGGTTACTTTTTTTTTCCTGTCTATGGGTCATACTTTCTGTTTCTTTACATATCTCCTAATTTTCTGCTCAAAAGTAGACGTTTCAAATAGTATAATGTAGTGACTCTGGAAATCAGTTTCCCATTGCCCACGTTTTGTTTTTCTGTCTGTTGGCTGCTGCTGCTGCTCTGTGTTTAGTGACTTTCCTGAACTCATTCTGTAAAGTCTTGAGTTCTCTGTTGTGTGTGGGCAGTGAAGTCTCTGTGCTCAGCTAATGATTGGACAGAGATTTCCTTAAAAGCCTTGATCCAGTAAGTCTTCCATCCTTTGCCCAAAGGCTGTTCAATACTTTTTCAGCTTACAGCTCTGCCTTTGCCTTCACTTCCTGTGTCCACAAGGCTTCAAGTTTAGCCCAAAGTGAGAAAATAGGATGTTCTCAGTTACTTCCTGGGCATGCACACAGACCTGCACATGTGCACAGCCTTCTATATCCCAAAGAATATGTCAGTGTTTAAGAGTACCCATGGGCATCTTATTCCCCAGATTTTCCTTTTAAATTTTGCGGCCAAGCTCTTGTTTGCCCCTACTGGTATCACCACCTCAGGCCGCTGTGATGTTAAATAGTTGTCATTGATTGTTTTTGACAAATCTTCTGAGAAGAGGGCTTTTCCCACTGAAGGAACTCCAAGTCAGGTCAAATGATGATAAGCCCTATGAATGGGGCTTTTCCAGGGAGCTGCCCGACAGGTCAAATGTGATGGTCCCTTGGAGATGGGAGAGCATCTGAGGAGGTCCACACCAAGTCTGACACCTCTGGTGGCTGCTAGTTTTCAAGGCTAATGTGTCTGGAGAGAGAGAAATGGAAATGTGGAAACTTAAAATGACACAAAGCTCACTGTACTGAGATTCAGCTATTTTTCTTCATTAATCACTCCTTGGATTGTTACAAGCCTTGGTTAATTTCTAGAGTTATGAAAACATTATTTTGACAGGTCCTTTTCCCCTCCAATGTTATCATTGCTCTTATGGAGGAGGTTTTTAGAGGTCCTCTCTCTGCTATTCTGGAAGTCCTGTTTTACTTTCCATCAAATTAATTCGCCCTACTTTATCTTCTCTGTTTCTCAGAGGTTCTGATCTGTGATGTGATCCTTGTTTCTTGAATAGGGCTGCTTTGGATCTGTCATCCCCCTACCCCACCTTTCTCTTTTTTTTTTTTTTTGGATTTTGACTGGAAAGTAAATGTCTCTGACTGCCATTTTAACGTGGCATCCTGCATCATATTTTCCAAAGTATTTCCATGCATATCATTCTGGCTTCCTGGGAAAGTGGAGAAATGTGTTCTTTTTTAAAAAAACATTTTTGTATGTGAAATATTATAGAAAGATGCCAAAAACATATCTACTGCCCACTGAGTTATCACAAAGCAAATACCCATATAGCCAAACCCAGGTCAAGAAATAGGGTATCGCCCGCATGCCTCAGAGCCCTTGCATGCCCCACACGGTGACTGACTGCTCACGTGCAGTTTTATGTTCCTATCTTTTGGAAATTTATGTAAATGGAATCATACAAATTGTGTATGTAGGTGGACTTGTTAATCCTCATTGCTGTATATAAGCAGTTCTCAGCGGGGGTGATTTTGCTGCCCAGGGAACATCTGGCAGTACTGAGAGACACTGCTGTTGTCACAGCTTGGGGGTGGGGTGGGGTGGGGGTGCTACGGGCCTTCGATGAAGGGCAACAACATACAGGACAACCGACTTGACAAGAGACTCATTGGGCCAAAGGTCAGCAGTACCAAGGCTGAGAGACCCTGCTGTATATCCGACAACTTATCCTTTTTTCAAGAAAATGACATTTGTTTCTAGTTTTTGACTGTTACAAATAATTCACGTATGTTATGTTTGTAATGTTCTGTGCCCATAAGCAAGCATTTCTCTTGGTTCTGTGCCATCTCACTACCCACCAGAAGAGGAGCTCAAAGCCCCGGCCCTGGTGTGTGGCGCGCGTGCTGGGCCCCATACTCCTGTGCTGCCCCTCACTGCAGGTTGTGTTTCCTCCCTGCTGGCTTCAGTCTCTCATTCTGTTCCCAACAAATAAAACCTGAGCCAGTTCTTTCCACCATCCTGTGCACCTGTCGTCAAGTCCCCCAACATAAAGGAGAAAAAAGCACGTCTGGGAGTGGTGTTTCCCACGCCCTCGCCTGCTAGGGAGCCCACACAGCACCGGAGCCCGCATGCTGACTTAGCTCTCGTGAAGGGCTCTTCCTGCCAAGGTCACCAACTCTCACTTAGCTGTCCAATCAGCACTTGGGCACCGAGCCCCCTCGATGGAGACCCTGTCTTCCTGCCATGACCAGATACTGCGAGGTCCCCTCGCCAGCCCCACCTCCAGGCTCCCTGCATGCTGGGAACTCTCCTCCTTGACTGCTTTCTGTGCAAGAGGAAAGCTGCTCGTGGCTTTTCATGAAAACCCCTCACCTGCTTCCAGGTTGCAGAGTCTACTGTCAGCGTATCCTCAGGTTGTAAAAAGCTCATTTCTTTCATCTCTCCATCTAAGCCGGGGGCTACAATTCCCTGATAGGACCCATGTCTGGGTGGGCACACTGGTCCACGGCACCTGAGGACCAGGCAGGCGTTCGTCTCGCGTTTGTGTTGATGCTCATGAGGTTCTGAGAGCCTCTGAAGAGCCTTGAATTACAGGTGGTGGACCTCTCTGCGGCGAGAAGGCAGCACCTGCCCACCAGAGCCAGGACTCCAGCAGCAGTCAGGGTGGCGCCAGGTGCAGGGAGCAGGAGCCAATGGTGGGACCCTGGCGTCTTCAGCAAAGCGCTGCCTTCCTCCAGCTCAAGCCGGACCCTCCTGAGAGCGGCCTGACGCCCACATCTGCAGTCACAGGCCCGAGGGACAGTCAGCAGTGTTTCCAGCTCAGGCACAATTCTGGACTCGAGAATGTTCTGAGAAACCTCTGCACTGACTCTTCAAGTCCAGACAGATGAAAACTGGGAGCAGAACCACAGACAGAGCCTCTGTTCTGAGAATTTATTACAAGTGGTGCTCGCCTCTGCCCACGCAGTATAGACAAGGCGTCTATGTCATTTCTCTCTTCTGGCAGGAAGTCATCTGATGGGGCAGCACCAGTGTGCACAGACTCTGGAAAGGGACGTCAGGACATCATCCTGGTACCAACCGCTCGCTGCTGCGGGACCGTGGTCTGTAACAGACGGTAGAGGCGAGAGGAGGCTCTGAGCTGTCCACACTCAAGCACATGGCCCATGGGCACCCCTGGGGTGTGCACGCTGTGCAGAGGGCCCCCACACATGGAGCCGGGGAGTCTGAGAGCCCGCTGTTGTGGCCTG
Organism: Equus quagga; assembly: GCF_021613505.1. Classification (NCBI taxonomy): domain Eukaryota; kingdom Metazoa; phylum Chordata; class Mammalia; order Perissodactyla; family Equidae; genus Equus; species Equus quagga. Next base: position 79,750,976 of record NC_060279.1, read on the forward strand.
AAGACTCTCCATGCGAATGAGTGCAGGTTGGCGGCTGCTGTTTGAAAAGGCAGCAGGGCTACTGGGCCCAAAGTTCTATGATTAGGAAAACCACTGACTCGCCCAGAAAACCTGCTGGGAGCTCAGCAGCCTCCCTGACCCTCCCGAGGATACACACAAGGTGGGACCAGCCCAGAGGGAATTTGCACTGAGGACACAGTCAGGAGTTGGGGTGCCGTTGCTCCATCCCCCAGGCATGGACCTGGCGAGGGGCCACACCAGGTGCATGGGAACACCGAGGCCCTGCCCTAGCCTGACCCCAGAGAGCCCAGGCCACGCCAAGGAGCTCAGCCTCCACCCAAGGAGGAAAAGGCCACAGGCTGCCTCAGGCTGCTCTGCAGGGGCACTGGGGCATGGAGCTGGGCTCCCAGTCCTCTGTGTGGGTCATTTCTGTAGCTCCTGCTGCCCCCGCCAGGTACAGGAAGCACAGAGAAGAGGGTGAGGTGTCCCAGGATGTGCAAGGACAAGGTCTATCGCAGACCTCACTGCCTGGGCCTGTCGCCTCCATGCACCACACATCTCTCTAGTCCCTGGGTGTCAGGGAAGCTGATTCTGTGAGCCAGACATTGGAACAGAAGTTGTGGAAAGGACAGGGCAAGCGTGGTCTTGTTGGGGAAAAACCACTTTGGAAGCTCCTGCACTAAAGATGGCCCCCATGCACTGCTGGCCACACAACAGCTACCACGCTGGCTCTTGACTTGTCCCCGCAGTGTGCCTGCCCCAGAGAGGAGCACAGGGTGCGACAGCCCCATTCGCTTAGTGCAAGGTCCAACCCCTGCTGGGATGTGCTGGGCTCAAACCCCCAATTCTTGTCCTCCAAGCTGGTTTTCAGCTAGCACAAGGGCTCTCAAAGTGGGAGCCCCGCACCCGCTGCAGCCTCACTGGGGAACCTGATGGCAATGCAGACTCTCAGCCCCTCCTGCCCCAAGTGGAAGCTCAGGGTGGCGGCTCGCTCTCTCAACACAGGGAGCCCAGCCTTCCTGAGCCAGTCACCTGGGAGCAGGCAGAGAGCCAGGGAGCGAGAGCTGACTGGGCCTGGACGGTGGTCTCTGGGGGGCCGCATGGCCCCAGGGACCTGCTGCCCTAGAGAGAAGTGACTTTCCTGGGGCTGGTCCTTGTCACGTCCCCACACCCTAGCATTTTGCAGGAGCTGCTAGCTCTGCCCCGTGGTGTCCATCTGCGGGGAGGGATGTGGAGAACACAGGGATCACCCCCAGCCCTCACCTCCCCAGCCAGCACCTCCTGACTTGAGCTGAGCAGCTCCTCAGGCAGAGAGGCACGGCCCCTTAGGGCCCAGGAAGGGCAGGAAAGTATAATTTGTTCCAAAATTAAAAGCTAATAATTAGGGAGGAAAAAAGTTGAGGACATTGGAGTTTTCAGTGGCGCAACCCCTCGTGTCACAGTCCTGCATGTCGGCCCCTCCCAGGGAGGGGACTGTCATGTACAAAGAGCATTTAATTAATTTATTTATTTCTTTACACATAACTGAAGTGATGTTACAGTACATAAGTTATTTACAACTGTGCAGTAATGTGTTGCAAAATAAATTATCTAGAAGGCAGCAAAAGTACATTGTGAATGTGTATAAAACTGTACAGCGTTTACGGGAACACTTTTTATATGATTATTGGCTCTGTAGTGTTTCAAGTTATGTTCTCAGAAAGAGAAACAAAATGCCCAAGATTAAAGGAAAAAATATACAAACCACGTGGATTTGACTCCATTAAAAACACAACCGGAGAGTCCTGGCTCTGTGTCCTGTGACAGGCGGGTGGGCGGCGCAGCCGGGCGTCGCTCGGCACAGCGTCCCAGGCCCAGTTGGAGGCCTGCGGCCATTGGCGGCTCCGTGGCAACAGGGCAGTGGCCAGGACGGCACTCCCCTTGCCCTCCGACCCAGAGTCACTGTTTCTGAGGGGTGGAAACCTTAATTTTATTTCCTTTAGTTGATCAGAATGGAACAAGAAATTTTAAAAAACGCACTCCGTTCTGCAGCTCCTGAAATGCCTGTGCAGCTGGCTGGAAAACAGACCCCAAGGCCGCCATGTCTATGCCCCCCCAGTCTCCTTGTCCTACTGCAGCGGCTGGTATAAAAGGGCCACGCTCCAGGGGGCAAAGTGCGGGGTTTCTCCCTGGGTGTCCCCACCTGAGGGACAAGGTCTCCTGCTGCTCGGACGTGGCAGCAGCACCGGGCAGATGTGTGGCCCGCGCCTGTGTTCTGTGCGGCCATCCCATGGTGCGTCAGGCTGGCAGAAGCACGAAGTCGTCGTTGACGTCGACCATGGGCACGTAGAAGGAGGGCACCTCGTTCACGCACAGGGACTTGTGCCCTGCAGGGTCCAGCTCCTGGACCTTCAGCTGCCACTCCATCCTCTGCACAGCGTTGAGGGCCGCAGCCTCGTGCTGCTGCCGCATCAGGAGACATGTCTGCACAGGGGACACAGCAGGTGAGGAGAGTGGAGGCAAGACCCTGACCGCCTCCCAGCCGCCCCCCCGCTGCCTGAGCAGGAGCACTGGGCCCCCACTGCCTGCTCTCCCTGCCGAAACCCCCACTGAGAGAACTGGGGTCGGGACCCGGGCTGAGCTATGGCTGTGGTGGCCTGTGCCTCTGCATGGCCCCCAGGGCCGTCCTGCAGGCACCTGACTGCCCCTGGCCTCTTCACATTTGGGTCTATCCTCCCTCAGGGGTGGTCCTGCTCAGCGGTGGTGCTGACCACACGGGGGTCTGTCCCTGCCCTGTGCCCCCACCCTGTGCACTTCGCCACAACATTTAATTGGAATTTGTAACCACTCTGCTTTTCCATTTTTGTTTTACAGTTATCTTATTTATGGCTGGTGATGTTGGTTTCATTTGCATTTATAGTGGAAATTATGCCTTTTAATTTTTAAAGTGTTATCTGGGGTTTAGTATTAAAGTGTTTAATATTCGTGGGTATACTGTTAATAGGCACTAAATAATAGTGAACAGTTAAGACTATTTAAGTCTTTCATATAAAGCAGGTAGAAAGTTGAAAACTGAATAATGACTCTAATCAGATTCTTGCAATGGGACCTGACCAGATGAGCATGCGGGTCTGGGTGGGACGCACCTTGGGGAATAGGGGAGTTCTGAACGTGGCGGGGCCTCGGACGTGTGAACACGGTCGTGCCAACAAAGTCTGGCGGTATGTGATGGGGCTGGAAAATCCTCATCTTCCCTTAGATGTGCACACAGGACCCGGGGTGGCTATCAGTCTCTAACTTGCTTTAGGAAGCGCGGAGGATGCCAGTCCTCCTCCCTCTCCAGTCTCTGCAAACAGCCACCGTGGGCTGTGGCAGGCACGCCTGTGCTGGAGTGTGCGGCCTCAGGAAGGACTCGGGTCCTCGGTGAGACTCAGGCCAGCACTCGCTCGCGGGCTGCGTGTGCCCGCAGGGACGATGCCCTACAGCCTTTCGGCCTTGGCGCGCGCCCCAGCACCATGCACACTGCATCACTGATGGGCTTCTGGGTTTCCATTTGACGGGACTGTTCCAGTGAACATTGTGCAGACCCCTGAGTTCTGAATGACCACAGTGAGGCAGCCAGAACGCTGTGGAATGTGACAGCTACTGTCCATTTACCTACAGGCCACCAGTGGCGCCGGCCCCAGGACTGCAGGCATGGGCCAGCAGTCTGTCTCCTACATAGGATCTCGTGACCTCAGGTTCTGAAATGAGTGGTCACATGAAACATCTTTTTGTGAAGGTGTGGCCATTTCATCTTCCTGCACTGACTCTATACACTTCACTAGTTTCTTTTTCTATCCACCTTTTTCTTATTAGTTTGTAAGTTCTTAGCACATTAAAGAAATTAGATGTATGTAGCATTTTTAATGTTCAGAGTCTACTTTTAATGTCGTCAAATATCACTTCTCTTTTTATAGGAAAGTCTTCCTGTGGCTCCTTCAAGCCTGGCTGGTGGGCGGAGAGTGAGATGTGACTACACCAGCGCCTCGGGGTCTGTCAGACACACACCCACAAGGTGACACGTGGGCTCGGCGGTCCCTCTCTGGGCTTTCAGTGCCAACACCTCCCTGTGTGCATGGCTGCAGGGCCATGTTCGTGGGTCACTGAGGTCTAAGGGACATGGGTGTGGCTGGAAACACCGTCTTACTCTCCAAGAACAGGGGTGGCGTGGGGAGCCTGGGCTCACCCCATTGGTTCTCTGGCTCCCAGGGGGAGGAGCAGCAGGCACGGCCCACATGGCCTGCCTCGTGGAGCTTCCGGGGGGTGCTAACGTACATGTGAGATCCTGTAACTGGCACGTGCTTGGTAGTGAGTTTTCACTTGGCTCTCCTGGGTGACCCGATGTGCAACCCTAGCAACTGCTGGTGAGGACTTGCATCTTACTTGCTAATCTATCTCCCACCCACCCTCTGCCTGCTGCACTGGTCAGCACGTCCAGAGCAGTGGTGATGGGTGTGTGCTGTGACCTTTGAGGAGGGCTCAAGGTGGGGTCCCACAGAGGTCTGACCGCCAGCTGGTGACAGGAGCTGCTCCCCGCACACCTGGACAGGAGGGAAGACACTCTAAGGAGGCAACATGGGGGTGGGGAGACCTTGGCTCCCAGAGAGTGTTAGCTGCGTTCAGAGAGCGTCTCAAACTGTCACCTCCAAACCCGGCCCGGCAGCAGCCTCCCCCCACCCCAGAAGACTCCTGGGGGCTCCCAGCCCAGTGGCAGCTCAGGGAGCAAGGAGCACTCACCTTCATGCGGTCATACTTGTCATCCACGTCCTGGAGCCAGGAGATGAACTGGCGGGCGTTGAACCGATCCCGCACTGACTTGTTCTCGTCTCCCTGGTGGGGAAAGAGATGTGGACGTTGGCCAGGGAAGAGCGAGGAGGGCACGGCGGAGGCCCACCTGCCATGTGCTGCGTGAAGAGCTGGAGCTGCAGCCTTATCCCAAGTCCATGCACTGTCCACGTGCCCTGGGACCCAGCGGCAGGACCATCCCTGCCCCAAACCGCTTTCATAACACGCCTGAGGCGGCCATGGGGCCGTCCCAGACACACTGTTCCCACGATGTCTGTGGTGGAGCTGCCTGGGGGTGACTCAGGAGCCCCCAGGAGGGCATCCTACATGTCTGTTATGACCCCCATGGAGGAGATATGCGTTCTGGGAGGAGACAGACGGGGCCCCTCAGACTCCAGCCTCGGCTTCCTTTGCAGGCCACATGGAGGCACACGGTAAAGCTGGCAATGGCATGCTTCAATTCCTTCTGTTTGTAAAAACGAGGTAATTTTTTTCTTTGAAAAGGACGTCTGAGAGGCCTGAGGTGGCCGAGGGCCAGCCCTTGGTTTCACTCTACAGGAGTGCTAACTTGCCATCACCGTCCTCACGAACAGCAGCATCTGTGTGCGTGATGGGCTGTGGTTTACCAACGGGGATGGAGGAGACAGGCAAGCAGGTGGCTCTTGCAGTCTCCTGCTGTCTGGGTTTGCAGGGTCTCCCCCGGGTGAGGGCGACCGTCACGCTGACAAGGTTAACACAGCAGTCTCTCGCCACAGCCACACACAGCTGCACCGAGGCTGAGCACAGGCCGCACACCAACCACATCTGAGGGAAGAGCTGGAGCCCGAGACCTCCTCTCTCACATTCAGAAGCAACCCAGGAAATCCCTTAAAGATTAGCAGATTCCTTTTCTTTTTTCATTTAAATACAAAAAGTGAAACTTCCAGACACCTAATTCCTGAAGTAATTATTCAGTTCCCAACCAAACCTCGTTTTATGGCTTGTCACCAAATGTTGCTTTAGAAAAAACTTGTCATTATGCATAGTACATCAAATGAGGAGAGTTTTTAAGAGATATCCTTGAAGACTGTATGTAAGTGAGTGGGAAAATCTTTAATGCACTAATAAAAAAGTTTTTAACTAAAAACCACTGAACCACTGTGTGGCCACACAGCCAGCCTGGGAATGAGGCTTGCAACTCCAGGGTTCCATGCGATCCCCCAGGAGCCTGGGCTGCAGCAGGGGCTCACGCTGGCCAGGGGGCCATGGGGAACATCTGTCAGGAGGGGCACTTGGCACCAAGGCCTGAACAGTGAAGGGGCAGCAGGACAGGCCCGAGGGAACAACAGTGTCCAGGCAAACCCAGGTGAGCAGGGGCCGGGGGCACAGGGCAAGCCCAGACTGATGCATCTGAGCTGCTGTCAAAAGGTCTTAGTGGTTGTGGGGAAGAGAATCCCGGGAGTCAAGCCCAGGCAGACAGCCTCAGGCGGCCAGGCCTGAGTGCAGCGGGCAGCAGCAGGCTCAGGATGGAGGACAGGGGACACATACGAGATAGGTCAGGAGGCAGCTGGAAACTCCTGAGGCTGGGAGTGGCCCCTTCAAGTATGGGAGCAGTCCTGCACCACAGCGGGCAGAGAGGCGGGGAGACTGTGGGGTGGGGGTGCCCACACGTTTACTGACAGGCCCCATCGGGCAGGGGAAGCACAGGGTTTGACCATGTGGGACAAATCTAACCCTGAGGTGGCGGGATGGCCACAGGAGTGGACAAGGCCAGGCCACTCTGGAGGACGGTCGAGGCGAGCCAGTGTTTGCATGGATGGCAGTGCTCTGGCCCCTGCTGCCCGGCCCAGCCCAGCCCAGCCTAATGGGTCCATTCTGCAGTAACAGCGCCCGGGGCGTAGGACCAGTGAGGGGGAGCACTGCTCTGCTGAGCAGCCCAGGCTCCTACACCTCTTGGCCCTTGGCTGCTCTGCCTTGCTGCCCCTGTCACCAGGCTGGCGCAAGGCCACCAGTGTCCCCAGCATGATCCCTCCTATGGAGCCTTCGCTGCTCACAGCAACAGACGGGGCTGGGACCCACCCGTCCTAATCATGTCTATGTTTTAGAGGAAAATCTAAATAACTCAAAGTGACTGAAACTTACTGAGGCCCAGCCCCGTGACCTGGGCGCCTGCACATGGTAGACCCTGGAATGGGGACTTGCAGATCCAGGTGGCATCTTATAACACCAGCACTGAGTGCACTGTTGCCCCGTCACCCTGCTTTCCCCACCTCTGAGGCGGACTAGCGAATCTGGCCCCTGCGGCATGCCCACGTAACCAGGCTGGGGTCTGTGGGCGCCTCCCGCTCGCTGCCTGTGGTGCAGCCACAGCCTGGAAGGCCCAGCTCTTCCTGGGAAACAGGAGTGCGTGCCCAGCCTGGGCGACACCGACCTGGCTCTCCAGTGGCATGTTGTAGACCTCAGAGTCCAGCAGCATGGTGCAGGCGCTGAACGGCACCGCCTGGTTCGCAATGGTCCTTGCTGCCCGGCAGTGAACCCGCAGGATCTCTTGCTCACAGGAGACGATCAGCTTTTCCTGGAGGAGAGGAGCTGGATGAGCCAAGACTAACAAGGGCCAGAGGCCCCTGGGCCCAGGCCCCTCACACCCGGTCTCCTCTTACCCGCTCGATGCTGTGCTGGAGACGCAGCTTCCCCCTCACGGCCTCTTGCTGCTTGAACAGCTCCTTCAGGGGCTCCGCCAGCGAGGGAGGGGGTGCAATCTGCAGTTGGAGAGGGTGAGAGGGAGGGATTAGTGGGGACCACGAACCTGCACCAAGAGCCCAAGGGACCCAGCAATGCCGCTTGTAGGCGTCTGCCCTGAAGACATACCCCTGGTCACACCAAAACGTGGATGCACCAGGCCCTCCCTGGAAACAACTAGATGCTTGAAGATAGGGAGCAAGTGAAGCAACTAAGGCACACCCCCCCACCCCGCTCCGCCCAAGAGGAGGACTACGCAGTGGTAAAAAAGAACGAGGCGAGTGAGTTCCAGAGATGGTGTGAAGGGAAAAGCAAGGTGCAGAGTGTGTCTACACTGCTGCCCTTCTTGCAAGAAAGAAGAGGAGACAAAGAATATGTACACAGGGCTGCCTGTGTGGAAGAAACATGACAGACAAGGCATGAACAAGAGAGGGCGCTGGGAGAGGAGAGGGTGAGCACTGAGCTTCCTTCATCTACAGTGAGGTTTCACATACCCCCAAATAATCCATTAAAGCAACGGGGACATGGGTGCCAAGAGGGAACACAAATGCGACCAGTGAGCACGACTCTCTCAATAGGGCATCAGCCAGGGGAAGAGAGAGCTCCCTAAGTCACTGGGGAAAGACACAGTGGGTGGAGACCCGAAGAACCAGCGCAAACGCCGTCCTCTAAGCATGAAGGCGCTCCTCATGGGGGGCCAGCACTTCTGACCCAGAACACGTGCGCCAGAGTGAGCAGGTCAGTGCCCACACTGCAGAGAAGCAGCACTGGGTCTCTCTCGTGCAGAAAGAAGGTGCAACACATGATGGAGTCAGGGTTTCTGCAGCAGACCCAGCTGGAGGGATGCGGAGCAGCACACATAGGCCCTGGTTCTGTCCGCCGAGGGCTGGGCGCTATGTCACCCAGGACAGTGAGCACACCCTGTGCCCAGGACTTCGTTTCTCAACACCATTCCCACCAGAAGAGACCACACGATTGATGACAGGGCTGAGGCAGGAAAAGCACAAGAAGAGCTGGACCATCTCGTGGGGCCAGAAAGTGAGAGTGTGCTCAAAAAAGATGGGGCAACTTGAAGGAGCTCCTACAGCCACGGCTGGAACAATGTGCACACAAAATCAATGATGGTAACTCACGTTGGATCAGAACCCACAGCCTCTAGGAGAACTCCAATCACCAGACGGAGGAGAGAGAAACGGAGAATCGGCATTAGGCCCGACCACAGAGTAACCTGCAGATGAGATCCCCTGCAGAAACTGAAACTAGGCGGCAGACGCTCGAGGAAAACAGAACTGATGGAGTCCCAAAGTATCTTCCCCAAAATATGTTCCAACCACAAAGGGAAAGACAGGACTGCACAGGGGAGCCGTCAGGGGACCTGGGCCAACACTACAGGACTGATGACACTGGGGACGCGACTCAAGGCACCGAGGCCTCACGTCACATCTGTGGGTTCTCGCCAAAAACATGTAACCTCAGTCCAGTTGTGGACGTCAGACCAACTACCTCATCCACACGCTTGAGTGTCAGGTCTTGGAGGACGAGGCGGGTGACCTGCCACATCCAGGAGGCCAAGCAAGGAGCCACAAACACGCTTTGTGCTTTCAACTTTTCCGTCAGTCTAAAATCAGCTCAAAATGAGAAATTAAAACATCTCGCTAGCTCCCCCCAGTCACACACCCTTTCCCCTGCACCGTCTTCTGCCTCGACGCACCCAGCCCCACGGGGTCCCCTGCACCTTCCTCGTCTGACTCCACCTGGGTGGCCTGGAGGTGATGCAAGTGCAATGAAAGGGGCGTGTCTAGGCATGAGTATTTCTTGCTCTGGGTTGTTTTGCCCCAGGCCTCTGGCCTGGTGAAAAACAGGAACAGCTGCCCTCCACCTGCCCTGCCCTGACAGCCTGGCTGCTCAAATTATGTGGCACTGGGAAGTAAAATGGAGCTTTCTTCCAGAAAGGCCTAAGTCCCAGCAGAAGAGAAGAGAGAAGGAGATGCAGGGACCACTGACGGGGTGAACTCTGGGGTAGGAGGAGTGACCTCTATTGGTTTCCTTTCTCCAGAATTTCTAAACTTTCTAGGGTGCTCACGGCACTCTTTTGTTTCAATAACTAAAATTTAAACAAACAGGGAAGTCTCACTGAACAGAAAGCTCAGGCCAGGTTTTTTGAATCTGGTGACCCAGATGAGCCAGGCAGCTGAAGGCTCCCAGGCCAGAGAAGTGCAGGGTGGCCTCCCCGGGCTTCTCGGGCGAGGGGACCAGGAGAAGGGAGAGTGACGCTGGTGACATTCTTCTGAGTTCAAAGCTAGCCGTGCTCAGGGGACAAAACGTAGGCTGGGCTAGGCAGGGAGGGTGGTGGTCCAGGCAGTGGTGCCCCTGGCCCTCACCCTTTGCACCTGGTGCTCAAGGCCACTCGTCTTCATTCAGAAGACGCTGGCTGTCAGTCCCAGGAAGTGAGTGTTCTGCCTGGTGAAGCCAGCATGGGTGCGACTCTCAGAACACTGACGTCTGGCAGCAGCACACATATCCCATGAGACTCTCCTTCAGGACGAAGTTCCCTCGAGACTGGCTGTGTGGGCTGCGTGCCCAGGCCTCCCAGGGGACCAGCATTCACTTGATCGCCATGACTGAGGCCCACCCTAGGCTGAATGGATAAAGCAAAAAGAAGTCCTGGCTTTTCTTCAAGGGGGTGGCAGGGTCAAGAGCACAAAGCACCTCAAGGGGCACACGGTGTAAATCAGCAACACGTGGAGAGCACCATGAGCCTGGGTCCTCGGAGCCCAGGGAATGGGGGCGGGGACGGGGGCAGGGGGGCGTGGCGGGGGCACCCTGGCTCTACTCCACAAGAATCCCTGTGGCTGCTGTGCTAAGAACAGACCCCCATGGGCAAGGAGGAAGCAAGAGCCAACCCAGGGGAGGGTGGAGCAGGGGAAGCAGCGATGTGAGAGGCCTGTTGCCCACAGAGTCCTGTTCATCAGGGTTTGCTGACAGCCCAGACATTGGCATGCGAGGATGGGGCGGAGGGTGGTGTGCATGGTGGGATTTGGACATGTCCCCTTTTGGTGACATTTGGACATGAGGATGAAAAGAGAGGTGGGCTGGGGTGCTGGCTGAGAACAGGCCTGCTAGGCGGGGAAGCTGGAAGCCTGATGAAAGGAGAGCTTCAAGGAGGTGGCAAAGGCGCCGGGGCCGCTGGGAACCAGGACAGAGGCATGGAGGGCTCAAGGGAGGGGTCGGGCTTGCAGCCAGGCTGGATGTCCCGTGGAGGCCTCGGGCTGTTGAAGGGAGCTGACAGGAGAGACTGAGCTGCAGAAAGGGGGACTGTGTGCAGGGGTGCCCAACACAGGGTGCGGGCCTTGGTCAGCCCCAGTCCCAGGGAAGGAGGTTGGGAGACCAGGGACCCAGCAGCACTGGAGGGCTCTAGCTGGAGGTCCACAGGGCGCAGCAGACAGGGAGCTGGGTGACAGTTAGGAGGGTGCTGGGGTAGTCCTGAGGGCTGGGCAGGCAGTGACCCTGTAGGGCACTGGATCGGGAGCTGACTTGGGACAAGTGGTGAATGACAAACAGGAAAGGAAGCAGGTGTCCTGACCCAGAGCTGCTGTGTTGACGTGGACCTCGTGTTGAAGCCTGGTCCCCAGAATGGCGCCACACCTGTCCTAAGATCTGGCATCCTCAAGCTTGACGTTCGCATTCAGACACACAGTAAACAGGGTCCTGACCCGTCACCTGGACACACCCTCAGGCCGGCCCCTGGCACTCACCACGGGGATGTGCAGCTTGCTGAGTGGCTTGCCGTCCAGAAGGTAGGAGCCCGTGTAGGTGACATACTCGGCGTAGCACTGGGGTGCCTGCGGGCTGATGTAGCAGAGGATCTTCCGCTTCTCTTCAATCTTCTTCCTGATTTGCAAGTATTCAAAGTACGGGTTGGACCTGTCACTGTGGTAGGGCTCGATGTCGTCCAGCTTGATGGCATCCACGATGGCAGCCAGCGTCTGCTGGATCACTTCCCGCGTCTGTTGTGTGGACGTGTTCATGTGCTGCTGCAGCTGCTGGCTGGAGCGCTGGAAGCGGCGTTTGCGCGGGTGCTGGGCCTGCGGGTCCTCCTCCTCGGAGCCGCGGCCCTTCGCTCTGGGCGCCGGGGCAGGCTCCTTCTCAGAAGGGGGCGAGCTCTGCTTGTTCTGATTGGCCAGCATCTGAGCCCGGTTCCTGGTCATGCGCTGGGGGATCTCCTCCACTTTGGGGGCCTTTGGGGCTTCGGCTGTGGGTTTGGGTTCTGGTTCTGTCGCTTCGGGCAGGACACTGCTCGGAGGCCCCTCAAGCCCAGCAGTGTCATGGGGGCCAGCCCCGTCCGCCTGTGCCAAGCAGTCCACAGGAGGGTCAGGTGCACCGTGGGATACAGCCGAGGGCTCTTGGCACTCGGCCTCCTCGTCAACACCCCCTGGTGGAAGCTGCTCCGGGAGGGCTGGCACAGGCCCCAAGCTGGAGTTGGAGTCCTCAGGAGCCCTCGCCTCTGACACAGCCCCTGCTTCTGCCGTGGCATTCAGCATCACGGCGGGTTTCGGCTCCTCCAGGGGCTCGGGCTCGGCAGGGAGCCGGGTGACCGGCTGGTCAGGGGGCAGCACGAGTTGCTCCTCAGCAGCTGATGCAGCGACATCCCCACCATTCAGGACCATGGGGGCCCCTGCAGGGGTATTTTCTGGAGGAATGAGAGGACTGTCTTCTACAGGTTCTGTTTCGACGTCGGAAACGTCCTTAGTTTGAAGGGGAAGCTCTGGCAGTGAGAAGGGTCCCAGGTCTAAGTCGTCCACAGGGGTGGTAAAGGGGTCAGACCAGGGCACTGGCTCCACCTGGCCGAGGACAGGCAGGTTGTGACCATTTTCCAGGAAGTTATTTTCCAGGGGCCCCAGAGCCTCCACCTGAGCCACGGTGGTCACACACGCAGGCTCGGGGGGCCCTTCGGGGGGTGCTTCCGGAAGCGACTTGCAGCTACTGAAGAAGGACTCCAGCCTGGAGGGAGGGGTGAAAGGGGTGGGTTCTTCTGAAGGGGAGACAGCAGCCGGGATTGCTTCCACCGCAGTGTCTCTGACCTCCTCGAGTCCAGGCTCAGTGCCTGACAGAGGATATGAGGCAGGGGACCCTGGGTAAGGGGGCTCTGTGGCACCGAAGGGCCCTGGGGCAGCAGGGTGGAGGGACGCAGCTGGACAGAAATGTTTTGGGGACTCTGAGAATCTCTGTGGAGACTTCAGCAGAAGGTCTGACCCCACGGGCCAGCTGACAGGGTTTTCGGGGGCAGTCCCAATTAGGCTGGAAGAGAGACCTTGCTCTGAGCCAGCAGGGTGCGCCCACTCAACTGGCTCCTCTGTGATGACCGTGCTGAAGGGGCCCTCGTCCAGGGGCTCCAAGTAGCTGGGCTCAGGGGGGATGATGGCAGCAGTGGCCTGCTGGTCCTCTGTGGCCTCCAGGGGAATGCCCAAGTCAGGGGGAAGGGCTCCCTCCATGGATGGAGCCAAAAGCTCATCTCGGTGTGAAGGGGGGGACTTTGCTTGTAAACCAGAGAAGGCACCCTCTGGGGAGGGAGTGACATTGACCACAGCTGCAGGCGGGCAGTGCAGACCGTCTGCTTTGGGGGAGGGGATGCCATAGTCCGGGGAGTAATACCCCGGAGACAAGCAAGCAAACTTTTCGGCGGGACCTGGAGCAACAGGGGCCTTGTCCTCCAAGTGCTGCCCTGGCGAGTCGAAACTAGACGCAGTAGGGACACTCTGCTGTCTGAACAGCTTGTCCCCAACACTGAATTCTTCTTCAGGGGTCCTCCTGATATCAACGGAGACTGAACGATAAAGGTTTGTGCACACAGGCCTCGTGGGTGTCTGGCTAGGGGTTTCTGAAATCCCACTCGCCGCCCCAGAGAACCTGTCAAAGAAGGAGGGGGAGCAGGCGCTGGCAGACGTGCTAGAGATGGGTGGGGGGTCTGTGCAGTCGAACCCGAGGTCGGGGTAGTCGTCAGTGCTGCAGGACGGGGTCCTGGGGGTGTGCATCGCCTCCTCGTAGCTGGGGCAGGACACTACTGACGCAGGGGTGGGGACCCCGGTGGGCCGGTTCTGATCAGGCCTGGGAGAAGCAGGCAAGACCTCTTTCATATGAGGTCCCGCCAACCAGTCTCTGGCGTCCACAGCTGGTCCCAGGTGGGGCTTATTCTCAGCGGCTGGAGGAGGAGGAGCCGCCTCCTTGAGCTTCTTGTCTTTAAGGGCAGGGTCCAGCCCCAGCGGCTTCTTTGGAGGGACATCCAGACTCTTCTTCCGCATGTCTTCAGCTGACTTCACTCTCTCCTTGAGCTTAGGGTCGCCAGACCTGTGCCTCATCTTCTCCATCTGTTTCATTCTCTCCTTGTGCCGTTTGTGGCGCTCTTCAATCTCCAGGTCTTTCTGGGAGAGCATCCTCTCAAAGCTGGTCATCATCAGGTCACCGTCTCCAAGAAGCTTCTCTCTGGGCCTGACGTCCTTCCTGCCCACATCTTTGGATGGTGGCAGCTTATCGCTTCCATTGCTGAGTTTCACTGAGTCTGCCTTCTCCTTCTCTGGATTCTCCTTGGACTTATCCTTTAGCTTGGCCTCACTGGGTCTCAGGCTCTCGTCCCTGGGCCTCTCTCTAAGAGAACCTGGGGGGCTGTCCTTGTCTTTGGCTGCAGACTTGTGCTCCTCCCGGGCATGTTTCAGGATGCCATCCCCATGCTTGTCCCTGTGTTTCTCCTTCTCATCTCTCCACTTCTCCCGGTGCTTCTCTCTTCTCTTCTTCTCTTTTAGGATGTTGATGGTACCAGATCCATAAGGCTTCAGTTCCTTTTCTACTTTCTTGGAAGGTTCTCTTTCAGAATCATTTTTGTCTTTCTTTTCGGTAGAAAAAAATTCAATGGTTTTATCTAATTCATCTTCTATGTCGGCTTTCGTGTTGTAAGAAATGCTGTAGGCGTCGGCATCCAGGAACTCCTTTTCACACTGGCTGGAGTCCCTCCTGCTGCCCGTCTCCTTATAATCCTCACCCTTGTCTTTCCTCTCGGACTTTTCCTTCTTGCCTCTCTCTCGATCATGGCTTTTCTTGGAGGAGGAGGACGAGTGCCTGTGCCTCTCCTTCTCCTTCAGCTTCTCCTGGGGGCAGCTCTCCTTGACCTTCTCCTCCGGGGGCTCTGTGACGGACGTGTCCAGGAGGGCACTCAGGCCCGGGTCCTGTCCCCGGTCCGTGAAGCTGTCGGAGGACACCTCGCTGGCCCTGTCATTGGAGTCCTCCCTGCACTCCCGGAGCGCTTCCTCCTCCAGCTTCTCCAGCAGGCTCCTCTCCAGCTCGACGCCTTTGGACGCCTTCCTCTCTCGGCCATGCTCCTTGTCTGGCCTCTCCCGGTGCCTGCTCTTGGCCTTGTCTTCTGCGCAAGGCTTCTTCTCTGCCTTCTCTGGGGGCTTCTGTCTGCTCTTCCTTTCCTGAGTGGAGTCGACTGAAGCCCGGTCCTTCCTGTCCTTGTATTTGTCTGTGGACTCCTTATCCTTCTTCTCTTTGTGCTTGTCAAAGGCCTTTTCTTTCTTGTCTTTCACGCCTTCCGTGGCTCCTCTGTCCCTTCTCTTTTCTTTGGGTTCTTTCTCTTTTGGCTTCTCTGAGTGTTGCCTGTCCACGGAGTGCTTCCGGTGCCTGTCCGAGGGGTGCGGCTCCCTCCCGTCGTCTTTCTCCTGGAGCCCATCCACCCGCTGCACTTCACCGGCCTCTCCAATTTTGAATCCACTCGCCGTATAATCATCTTTTTCATCTTCACTTTCATCTGTGAATATATCTGCAATATACCAGCTTTTCTCCTTACCCTTTTTTTCATCTTTTTTTTCAGAGAAGTCTTCTGAGATAATTCCAGAGAAACACTTCTCCTTTTTTTCTTTAACTTGGTCAAAAGAAGCTTTTCTTTCTTTGTCTTTGCTATGTGTATCTTTATGCTTTTCCTTAGTATCTTTTTTCTCTTTAAAACATTTATCAAATTCTTTCTCCTTCTGACATTTTTCAAGGAGAGATTTTTCGTTCTTATCTTTGTCACTGGACTTGTCTTTATACTTTTCCAGTTTTATTTTTTCTTTCTTCTCCTTCTCAAGGCCATCTTTCTTCTCCTTCTCTCTCACAGAATGATGCCTTTCCCAAGGCTCCAGATTCTTCCCAAAGTCACAGTCAGACCTGTCCTTGAAGATGCTCTCACAGCTGTACTCCTTCAGGTCCTCCCTGTACGCCTCCTCGGGCTTGGCTCTGCCGTCCTTCCGTTCCTTGGCGCCCTCGAGGGGGTCCTTTCTGTCCCTGCAGATGTCGCTCAGATCCCTGTCTTTCCTGTCTCGCCCGCCTTCAGCAGACTCCCTCCTCTTTTTGTCTTTTTCTGAAAGATAGCTGGCGATACTTTTGTGCTTTTCAATTTGGTCTTTCCTCTTCTCAGAGTTTTTATCCAGATAGTCCCTGTCTTTCTTTCTAAAGAAAGCATCCTTGTCGCTCCGCTTTTCGCTGTAGTCTCGCTTCTCCCGGGTTCTGCTCTCCCGCTTCTTCTCCTTGCTGTCCTCTTTCACTGTTTCCAAGATCAGCCTTGCCACGGAGTCATTTTTAATGTCCCTGTAGTCTGTCACTGGAGAATCCCAACTATCTTCCCCTTTGAAATCAAAGGACGAATCAGACAAGTCAGAAAACCACCTGTCTTGCTGGTCGTCAGAAAGGCTGAATTTGGTATCTTCATTCTCCAGAAACTGACTTTTGTTGCAATAGTCATCAAAAGCAGAATCTTCCCTATAAACTTTTTCTTTTTTGAGTTTTTCTTTATCTTCTTTGAAAGTCTTCTCCTTCTCTTTTGAAATTTTGTCCTCTTTAAAATCATTCTTTTTCTCTAATTTTGAAGGCCTGTCTTTGGATTTTTTCTTTCTTTCCTCTTTGTATAGTCTCAGTTTTTCCTCTTTGGGAGACTTTTCCTTCGCTGACTTCTCCTTTTCCACTTTATTCGAGCGGTCTTTCTCGTCTCGGAAAGGCCTGCTCACGTCTTTGTTCATGTCTCTGACTCTCCTGAGCGACTTGTCATCTTTGGAGGCCTTGATTATCTCATCTTTAAAGAGCCATTCTTTGTCGTCTGACTTCATTTTGCTAAGTTTTTCTTCTTTCTTAAAGTGGTCTCTATCGTGCTTCAATACTTTTAACTTATTTTCTGTAGAAATGTCATTGTCTAAAAGTATAGCCTTATCTGACCTCTGCTTGGAGTCCTCATACTCATAAGTGAAGCTTTTCAGTTTGAGTTCCTGACTGACTGAACACAGTCCTCTCTCCTTGTTTTTGTGTTTATGTTTCGTTTTGTGTTTCTTGACCACTTTCCCCTCCTTGTCCAGCTTGGGAATGGCGCCGTCCACGCTGGAGTGAAAGGAGTTCTTTTTCTCGGACAGGGCACCCCTCTTCCTATGCTCCTGTTTCTTCCTCACTGGCTTCAGTGACTCCACACTGGAGCCCTCAGAGGAGCAGTCAGACTCGCTTGTCAGTCTCGTCCTTGTGGAGTCTGATAAAGAGCTAACCTCTGACCAGGCAGGAGAAGAAATGGTTTTCCAATTGTCTGTCCGCCAGTGCTTGGCGTGCTGGTCTGTGTGGCTGGGGTTCTGCTTCTGGGCAGTGGAGCTCCCATGAGACGAGGTGGAGGAGGCAGACAGGGAGCTGAACAGGGAGGGGTCCTTCAGCACCAGCGGGGACTCCTTGAGGCAGCCAGGGCTCCCCACCGAGTCCCCATCGTCCTCACCACTCCCTGAGGATTCACTCTCTGACTCCGAGGAGCAGAATTTGTCGCTCCTTTTCCCAAACCGCACTTCTTTGCCTTTTGTTTCTTTCTTTCGTTTCTTTTTCACTTTATTTTTTTCCTTCTGCTGCTTGGAATTCGAAGGCTCCCGTGTTTTGTTACTGGGCAATATCGTGTGTGCAGAGAGTCTCAGCTTCTCTCCTGTCCCCACGGTGACACTGAGATCCTCTTCGTCTGACGTGTCTGACAAGATGCGATGAGTAGCTTTCTTTGGTGCAATTGTGTTATTTTTAGTGTAACTTTTCACTTCCATTTTGGGTATAGAAATAAAACTATTTGATTTAGTTTCTTTCCTGTAATCCTTTTTCAGTAAGTGTTTGTCATCCACTGGAGGGACTCTGTCCTGCTCGTCATCCTCATCAAACTCATACTCATCCTTGACAGGGGTCACAGTTTTCTGGGGCTCTGGATTCTTAGCCTTGTGCTTTAGGCCTTTTTCAAATTCAGAGTCTGTGTTATTGCCATCAACTGAACTAGAAGGCGCGAATGATGGGGCATCTTCCTCCTCGGAGCTGTCTGTTGGAAACAGAATGAGAGATGTCAAGGCAGGTGCAGAACAACTCCACAGACACGGAAAAGGAGTCTGCAGAGGTGGCCTGGAGAAAGGCCCCCCAACCCCGAGTGCTCAGCCACCCCAGGGAGGGAGGCTTCCCCAAAGAAGCACTGCACTTAATTTGCTAAATCTGAGGCCGACCATGGGCAGAAGGACATCAAAGAGAGGTTTGTACAAAGACAGGGTTGCCATCTTAGTAGTAAGCCTGCAGGCTTTTGGACACTGGAACCCTGGAGGCGGGGTGGGGTCCTCGCAGTCCAGAAATTCCTGTAAGTGGCAGGTGTTGAGGAGGCGAGGAGACCCTCTGTGCCGGTCTGCAGATGCAAACGCACATTGCCTCTGGCATCACAGCACTATAGGGAGGCCCCGCCCCTGTAGCGTCACACAACCTGCTCCCGCCCCCGCCCTGCACACACACCCAGCACTCAGCCACTGACCAGTGGAGCTCTCTTCGCTGGACGTGTAGGTGCCCTTCCCTAACAGGAGGTTCACCATGGTCGGGGAGTTGGCCACCTTCAGTGGTGTTTCTCCTTTTCTGTTGCTTTGCTGAGGATTTCCTCCATATCGTAACAACAGCTTTACCACCTACAAAACAGCAGCAGGCACATGAGGGAGCTTTCTGAGAAACACCGACGCACTATTACTATACCTGTGTAAAACTGTGACCGTCCAGAGAGCCTGTGCTTAACCAGAAAACAGCCCACGCTGAGGCCGCAAGCTGTGTGCACAGCATGCCTGGCAGAGTCTCTGGACCTGTGCCTCTCCTGCAGGAAGGACCCTCACAGGCTCCCCTCCAGGCGGAACAGTCCCAGCTCCAGAAGTCCTCCCTCACAACGAGTCAATCACTTGCCCAGAATTTTCTCACATAGGCTCCCCTCCTGCCAATGGCAAGCTTGCCATCCAGTGCGGTCCAGTGGTCATGGAAGGTTCTGGCTATGTAGGGGGAAGTTTTTTATGGGGGGGAGGGGAGGAGCAGGCGGTGTTACAGAACAGAGAAAACAAAGACCAAGCTTCTGCAAGCAGGTTTATTTTATATTTTCATTTATTTTAGAAAATAAGATCACCTCTTCCTTGCTTTATTTTACACGGGTAAGGACAGTCACGTGAAGAACAGAAACACAGTGACATTTCAACAGCCCTGTTGAACTGTTTACAACTAACAGCCTGTGCGTCACACACCCAGGACAGCTGATTCACTGAACTCAAGTACAAATACCGAATTCAGTCTCAACCTTAGTCTAGTCTGAGCCTAGAGCACTGGAAGAACCTTTCACAAGGGTCAATACAAACCGCATTCTTCACGTGCTCTGTCTCATCTAGTACATCACTCAGGACAGAGCCTCCTGGGGACGAGTGTCCCACTGCTGCTTGAACCAACACAACCACCTTAGTCTGAGGATCCTGGAGGTCAGAGGCCAAGGTGTTGGCTCCTTCCTTTCCCTGCACACAGGGTTCCTTGCAGTGGTGGGACTCTGGTCCCCATGTCCTTGTTGTCTGCCAGCTGAGTGCCACCCCAGTGGCTGGAGGCCACCACATTCCTTGGCCCATGGCCCCTTCCTCTAAGGCCGGCAGCACAGTTCGAGCACCCTCCCTCCTGCCTCTGCTGGTAACTTGTCCCAGCCAGGACAGGGTCTCTGCTGTAAGGACCCCTGAGGGCCATGAGCTCACCCAGACAACCCAGGATCATCTCCCATGCGCACAGTCCCCTGGCCATGGGAGGCCACATGTCCACAGTCCAGGATCAGGATGGGGATGTCTTTGGGGGCCATTATTATACTTCCCTCACCATGTTTCCACCTCTTTGACATTTTCCATAATTTTTTAAAAAGTTTTAAAATGATAATTACAAAACTACAGAGATTCAAATGGCGACTCCCTCACTCCCAGCTCCATCACCTACCAGCTCACCAGCCAGCCTCATTTCACCCACATCTGGCCCATTCCCCGAGGTATTTTTTAGCAAATGCCAGACATTTCATAAACTTTTCAGTATATTTCTCTAAAACAGCCCTTAAAAATTAAGAAACAAAACAGAATGCCATTATCTTCCCTGAAAGTTCACTGTAATTCCTAACATCAAATGTATCACTGGTGTTAAGATTTCTCCTGTCATCTCAGAAACCTGTTAATTCAGAGCCTTTCCCCATTCTCCCACAGCGACTTGTCATTTTCCAACTGTGCTGCTCAGTCTCGATGCTGCCGGTTCCCTGCATCTGCCAAAAGTGACCGGGCGGGGTTGCTACAAGGGGCTGTGGTGTGTCCTCATCATGCTTGACTGTCCCGTGGTTCTGGTAGTGACCACAGCAAGGCCCTCATCATCTCTGCGTACCACCCTGCTTTCTGGCAGCACAAGATGCATGAGACACATCACGTGCACCTTCTGTTTCAGACCTGATGGGGGCGACGAGTCCTCTCAGGGGAAAATGTGCACTAAGGTGCTCACTGCTCCTGGACTTGTGACAACGATCATCCTGGGTACTGGCTACACCTCTCAGCATCGCATCAGTCCAGGCCTTCCAGGTCTGACAGCACCACAGGGACAAGGACAGGGTCCACAGCAGCCCCCAGAGCTCTCCTTCCTATGGCACGAACACGAATCCACCCTGCACGGCCAGAGCAGGCCTGTCCACACGCTGCAGGCAGTGCTGATTGTTGGGATGTGAGAGGCCAGCCAGGTGCCCACTCAGAATGAGAAAGCTGGGCTGGTTGGGGGTGGGGGGGTGGAGTACGGGCAAAGACCCCCTTCTCAGTTTCCTAGCAAGTGTGAAGGACAGCAAGGACAGAGAGACAGGAACTACAGAGCGAGGTACAAATCCGATGGCAGGCCCACCCAGGTCTGCAGGGAGGTGCCCACCTTGTAGTGCCCGTTGTTGGCAGCATCGTGCAGGGGGGTGTCGTCATCCAGGCCCTTGGTGTTCACCTCCGCCCCCGCAGCCAGCAGCTGCTTTGCGACGTCATAGTAGCCACGGTTACATGCCTCATGCAGCGCTGTCCAGCCTGGAAACAGACACTTAGGACATATGTTACTTAATCCTCAGGAACAACTCCTGGCTCACTCCTGTCTCGGGGCAGCACTCCAAGGATGCGCTAATGACGGGGACAGAAGCCTGGTGGGCATCCCTTGTACTGAGGGACTCTAGTCTAGGGAAACCTTGAATGTTCCTTACTGTAACACCTCGTTTGCTCACTGACATCTAGCCTGTTAGCCCTACAGACTGACAACCTGCAGGGGTAATCTGGAGCAAGACCCTGTCAATGGACAAGGACCGGTGAGCACAGTGTGATGACGGCAGCTCAGCCCTGCTCATCCATCAGCACACGGGTAACAGAGACAGGCTGAGAAGGCTCCTGTGTAGGACAGCAGAGCTCGCGGCCATGGCCATAGGTCTGGAAACACGCCCTGGGAAGCACATGGCTGAGGCCACCAGGGAGGCCTCCTCTGGTGGCAGCTTCCACCTGGAGCCTCAACCTGTCACCAGGAAGAGTGGCCACCATGTCAGTGTGCAAACAGGGCATGCCCCTGTGGACACAGATTCCAGTGCCTGGGAAAACCCTGATTTAAGAGAATTGCTTTTAAAAACAAAGGTGCTAAATTAGGTTTGGGTGAGACAACTATTAACTAGGGCAGAGATAAAAATCCAGGATTCTACCGGAAGACTGCTTCATTTATCTCACATTCTCATCCACTTGGAACAGCCAACTCTGGAATCTGCTGATGCATCACTGCACAATGGAAGTACTTTACGCAAAAAAGGCCACACTGAACTGCACTCACCGGGCCTTCAAGTAAACAAAGGGCCTTGCCTGTCTCAGGGCAGGGAGGACACTGGTTTCCATCCTAAAGAGGGTCTGGGGTGATACTTCTTCCCTGGGAGGTGGGAGGGTGTCCCGGGCTGACAGGCATGAGGCAGCCTCTGCTGGGACAACACGGCTTCCTCCTAAATACGCCAGAGGCAGACCCTCTGGGAGCCAGGAAAAAGGAATCCTCCAGCACAGAACAGGGGTTTATATAACACTGCAGAGTAATATCTAAAAATTCCTCAATTCTCTTAAAAATAATGAGAAACAAGAAAGTGATTTTATTTTGCAATATCTCCCAAGAAGTACTAATTCTTCCTTCTCAGAAACAGCAAATCATACTGGTATAAAGTGGGGTCTTCTCCACGCACGCGTGCAAGCACCCATGGAAACACACACTGGGGAATGGCTCCCACTCCTGCGGAGCAGATCCCTAGGGGTGGGGCTACTGGCCCCTGAGGACTTACTGAGCTCGCTGGGCCAGAGGGTCCGCCCATCTGTAGAGGCAGCCTCAGCCCTCTGTGAACTCACCATGCTGCCTTCTGCCCTCTGCCCACGGGCGCCACGAGCACTCACCTGCGAAGTCCTTGACATTGACGTCTGCCCCCTCGCTGATGAGCTCCTTGATGCGCCGGGCATCCCCCCGGATGGCAGCTCGGTGCAGGCGGGTCTCCCCACGCTCGTTTCTCTTGTTCACTTTGTCTTTGGTTTTTGAGGCAGAGTTAGGCGTCCCCTTCTGACATACTGTCGACTGGGAGGGATGCTTTGGTGTTGTATCTACTGCAGGCCGAGGAGAGGACAGATGGAGCATTACTGGGAGTGGAGCCAGCGGGGCTTGGCTGGGGTGTCCCTGCTGTACAGAAACCTTCAGGACCTGGGCTGTTTTCATGAGGGAAAGGGGACGCCTTTGCACAGGTGCCCACCCCAGAGAGAGAGCCTCTCCCATCCCAGGGGGCTCCTACCCCAGGGGCTCACCTGGGCTGTTTGCAGACTCCTCGGCCGTCATCTGCATGAGGAGAGCCACCTGCTGGCGCTCAGAGAGGGGGTAGCCAGCCCGGATCCCAGACAGCCCCATGCCAAACAGCAGCCCAGCCTTCCGGGTGACAGGCTCCTTCTTAATCCTCTTCCGCTCAGGACCCTGCTTCTCTGTGAGGTGGTGGAGGAGAGAGGGGGAAGATTTCATGCCATGGAGTCCTCAGAACCCAGAGCCTGACCTGGCGCCGAGGAGCCCCTGCCTCCCTGCTCTCAGCTCCCAGGGAGAGGGGAGAACAGAGCTGGCAGCGCCCCTGGTGCCCAACGTCACCTCTGCCAGCAGTAACTGTGAGCAACACAACTCCAACACCTGGCTGTCAGCCAATGAAGCCTGCTAAGCCTTGGCCCCACTGACCATTCACTCCAATCTAGGTGCCCCCCAAACTGCCCACCACATGAGAGGTGGTGGGACAGCCGATCACGGACGTCCTGGCTCACACAGGACAAGTCTCCATCTATTAGATAACATGTGTCTATAATCCAATTCCTTCTTCCCGTCCCGCCTCCAAACAGTACAGATATAAAATGGCAAACACAGTTAGAAATACATAAATAGATCAAGGCCGACTGGTCAGTACTGTACCTTTCTTCTTGCTTCTAGGAACCTCCATTTCATGCCATGGCGCTTCGAGGAGCGAACCAGCCTTGCAGTACCACGACATGGACTGAGCTGGAGGCATCTAAAGGTATCAACACAGAGCACTAACGAGATACAATGGAACAGCTCAGCCGTTCCCGTCTCTGCCTCCTCATAACAGGCAAATCCTCTACTTATCTGACCCATTACAAAATACCCTGTCAACCTCGAACAGAAACACATCGTGCTGTTTGTTTCCAAAGAGGCAGGGAGCAGGGAGAGAAGATACCCCCAGACTTCACTAAGCAGGAGCCAGCAGCTCACTTTCTTCCTCACCCTCACCCCTCCTGCTGATGGGAAACTAGGGATCTGTGGAGAGCCTCAGAATCCCCCCATGCCCCATGCGTTCTGGGTGGAGGCCCTGTGTGGGGCCAAGATGGTTTCGTGGTGTTCTAGGTCGCGGGGTGTGAACTACAGGCAGGGAAGGGGGCTACCACAAGAGCGCAGGTCTCTGAAACTCTCCTCTGAGGGTCTCTGTTTCCCACTCAGACTCTCCAGGTCCACTGAGCTGGCTCCCTGGCTGGGGTCTGACCCTAAAGAGGTGGGTGGCATCAGTGATGTACAGACTGAATGATCCCCTGTCTGCCTCACCCACTCTGCTCGCAGAAAAGAGAGCCCTCACTATTCACCACCTTAGGCCCCACAAATGTGTTGTCATTTTCCACTTTCTGAAGAAGAGTTTTCTGTAAACTGCTATTTCCTTAAAAAGTATTTTAAACTGCCTTTTAAAAAACTAAGGTTGTGATTTGCTGAGAATGCTGACGTGTTTTAGGTGGTAAAACCCAGGCACTGCAGGCACCACCAGCAGCAACAATTAGTTTTTAACCAATCTGTAAGGCCCAGGTCCTAGAGAGGAAGTAAATTCCAGAAAGAATGCTCCTCATCAATGACCAATGACCCCAGCCCCTGCGCTCCATCCCCCATTCTCCCTACGCCCTGGCAAAGGCACAGGCAGCAGTGTGGAGGGCCTCCTGGTGCGTCCCAGGGCAAGACATCGTGGAAGCCTCCATGGGATAATGAACTAGAGCAGCAGCTCTGACCTTGCAGCTCTAAGACACTAGGCCACACTTGAGAAGTGACTGGGCCACCGTCCCAGACCAGGGCGGCAGTGTCTGAGCTCTCATACCGCTGAGGGCTCTGCTGACCTGTCTCTGCACCTGCCTCACACTCTCCGCGCCTTCTCTACCTTTACCCACTTGGCCACACGGCGCTCATGTACATGTTCTGATGATGAAGGTGACCAAGATGAGAAGCTTTCCAGGGCCAATGTATAAACAATGACAGAATCCCCACACTCTGCGCTCTGGACCCCACTCCCACCCCATCTTCCGGGAAGCACTGTATGGTCTCCAAAAGTCAGGGCCTCCGGTCTCTCAGGGGCTCTTGCCCACTGCGCCCCACTGAGCACAACACTTGCCTAGGGCCGTGGAGACATAATGTCCACTAGAAGGAGGGAAGCAGAGCCTCGGAAAAGCACACACAGCCTCATGAGTCTGCACGCACGGTGTTGAGAGCCTCTGGCTGCGTGCGACATTTACTAAGCACGTGGAGTAACTCCAGAGGTCATGGAGTACACATCGGCACCACTTCTCTGCCGTGTGCAGGTATTCGGGGTCCCAGGTGGACCCGGACAACAGGGCAGGATCTCGCTGGGGTGTCTTCAGGAGAGACATGACATTGATTTCAAGATGCCAGAGGAACCTGAAAGGTCAGCAGAGCCACGGTCTCTAAGCAACAGTGCAGGCAGTGGACTCTTTGGAGGTCACAGAGGTGGCAGCAGGGCCTGCACTTCTGTGAGTGGCAGCTGAGAACAACCTGTGGCCTTCTGCACACAAGGCTTTCTGCAGCAACAGAATTTGTCCCCCACTGCACAGCAGGACCTAACGGTACCAGGCCTGCGGTCTCAAGAAGAGACAAAGATCTTGTGTGGAGCATGGGGATAGCCGTGTGTGGAGACAGGCAGGTGACACTGTCCTTACAGCACCACACCCCCACCCTCTGCTGCTGTTGCCAAGCTCTGGCAAAGGCAGGACTGTGACCTCCCTCTCCCCTGGCCAGGAGCGCTGTAAGCGCTCCTGGCAACGCTCTAGGGAAAGGCACAGACGCTCCCTCCTATGATGAATTTGACCCTCACAGAAGCTCATTTGCCCCACATCTGGAAAAAGAGCACACTTTTCACAGGGGCTTCCCTGGACTTAAACAGGACATCTCTGTGTCCTAACACAGGAAAACCCCAAACGTAATCGCATCGTCTAAGATGCCAATTTCACAATAGCAAAATGTAGTTTTCTACAAGCACCTGTAGCTATCGGTACTGGAGGGTCCAAGTCAGGCCAGGCTGTGAGTCTGGGGAGGAGCGAGAGCCCACAGAAGCGCTACCCACAGAGGGAGCTCTCCATTCTAGCACATGGGGCATTGTTACCTGCTACAGAAATGGTCCCGCCTGTGCCTCCTACCACATGCCGAACAGCTCAGCTCGCTGTGTCTTGTGGGCAAGGGCTAACCCAGAGGTCCACAGGTGAGACCAACCTCTCAGAGGTAGAAGAGAAGGTTTCAAAACCTATCTCCCCAGGCTAGGGAGCCCTCACTGGCCAGCGCAGTCGGGGAACAGGACGAGAGGAAGACAACCGGCAAGCTCCTTTGGAATTCTGCTAATTTTTCGTTTCTGATATCCAACCAGAAGCAAAGAAGAACTTATATGAATTCCAAATGGCATTTGCCAAGTTTCAGAGTGGAGACCTGGCAGGTCCGTGTGACAGCAGAGCAAGTCCTGTATGAGCAATAAGTGCTGGCTGAGGGTGCGGTGCTGCCAGTAAGACTAGGGGCGGAGCCTGTGCTCTGCAGCTTGAAGAGGCTTGGATTAAGAGCTCGGAGGGCTTTGCAGCTGACAGCAGCACGGGGCCCAGAGGCAGAGGTCCAGGAAAGTGGAGTCCTGGAAAGCATGGGTGGGAAACAGCTGAGCCCACGATCCCAAAGGACCCTAAAGGCTGGGGCAAGGCCGGAGCTTCCTACTGGAGGCTTCCTTCCTGATCCATCAGGTCAGTGTGTGTCTCCTGATATTCTGACACCAGCTGTGGCACACCTGGTAGGCTGATGGGTGGAAGACGGTTTCCCCTGAGCCTGGACAGCCCCTACATCACCTTTAGGAAAACACAGTGATGACAGTGTCTTGGACTTCGAGAGCACTTTCATTCTTGTGCACGTTCACCTCACTGGTGCTTGATGAAGTCGGTGCCACGTTTCATCTTTCTTTCCTAGTGTGCAGTCACCCAGCTGGCAAATGCAAGAATCCCTACCCTCTCAGGCTGTCACAGTTTCCCACTAAACCCATTTCTCCTTCTCATCCCCAGGCCTTCTGGAACACGCTCCTCCTGCACTCTACTGCAGCTGTCTAGCTAGAATGTGGCCTTTTCCCGGGAAGCAGGGGCTGCAGAGGGCAGGTGGTTGTGATGGACCTTTGTTCTCAGGAGTCCACTTCCTGCCACTGCGTTTCACTCCCCAGTAGAACTCAGACGTCATCTGCTGGAGAAGAGACTCTTCTGAGTTATAGTGAATTCCGGCAGCAAGGAAAATAGAGTGAGCTCTGGGAGGGCTCCTCCTCGGGACTAGTCAGGAGTGTCCAGCTGTGGGGACTCCTGGGAGGCTGGCCTCATGCTCTGGGGGCAACATCTCCTTTTCCTGGCCACTTTCAATGCCTTCTCTGTGCTGTCCTGTGATTTCAGCACAGAATACTCCCACGTGTAGCCATTTCCCTCCCCTCAGCTCATAAGGCGTCACACTCCCTGAACTTGAGGACTCTCGTTTTCACACACACAGGGACTTCTCGTCTTCTCTGTGCACCCGTGCTCTCCTTCTCTCCTCCTGGAGCTCTGGCTGGATGCAGACACTGAGCCTCGTCTTCTTCACCTTGCAAGCTCCTTTATGTTTCCCACCTCTTTTCTTTATGGCCTCAGTCTAGGCAATTTCTTTAGTTATAACTTTCAACTCACTAATTCTTTTGGATGTTGTATCTAGTAAACTATATGATCTGTCCACTGAATTTTTAATTTCAGTGATAATTTTCATTTCCACATGTTCTATGTTTTTAAAAAAGCTACATGATCTTTTTTGACAGTATCTTGCTCCCTGCTTGTGTTTTCAATTTTCTCTTTTACCACATTATACTGATTTCATATTTTGTACCTGCTCACCCCAACGCGTGAAGCCCCTGGGGCTGACCTGCTCTCAGGACGGCTTTCTCCCTCAGGGTCTGCAGTTCTGACTGGGCGCTTGTGTTTGCCTGAACTCAGGCACCAGGGAGCTGCACAGAGGCCATCTGTCCAGACCTCTGGGGTGGAGGGAGCGCGAGGTACTTCGAACAGCACGAGGTAGAGGTGGTGCAGGACAGAGCGCCAGGGTTCCGGGGGCAGGATGGGCTAGTCTCTGGGAAGACCGCTCAAAGCCCCTCACCCTGTCTGAACACTGGCCAGAAGAGACAAGTGCTGGTCTAAGGGGTCCGCAGGCACAGCTCTCATGGGCCCAACCTTGTGAGGCCCTCAGCCTGTCTACTGCCTCCCCAAGAAATCTGTGGCCAGGGCAGAGACATGCCCCCAACTCTCACCTGGGGTGTCTAAGGGGTCCACAGGTGTGGCTCTCGGCCCCCAGGTCTCGTCGCCCATTACATTCATCATTCACCGTCTCTAATTCCTAGGCTTTTCTAGCCGAGGGCTCTTCCAGGAGACAAAGTCCACCATATTGTCAAAAAGGAAAACGTGTAACTCCTACATTCCACCATCAAGTCCTAAGATGTCAACATCACCTTGGTTCTACGCCATAGGAGAGCGTTTAGTAGTGCTGTCGTGAAATCACGAACCTCACTGCCATGTCCGGCAGAGCTCAAGGAAGTCTGATGGCAGGTGGGGTGGTGGGCACTGGGGAACACTGCTATCCTGACAGCTCCCTTGTGTCTAACTTGGTCTCAGGAGCACGCCTTCCACACCAAACGTATGGCCTCATCTTGACGTTCAAAGTCACAAGTTGCAAGAAGCCTAGAGCATGGACAGTCCACCCACATGTCCTCACCAGACAGAGCATCCGAGTCAGATAATGAGTTGCCAGAGGGCCTGTCATTCTCACCTAAGCATTACACTCAAATTCTTCAAATGCAGCAAGACAGAAGATACGAGCCCCAACAGAAAGCTGCCCCACTAACCACTGTGGTGGGGCACTGTCTCACATTCTGGCTGCAGTTACGACTGACTTTTCCTCCCGACTGCCTGATTTTTGCCTAATTGTATTTTTTTTTTTTTTTTTTTTTTGCTGAGGAAGATTCTCTCTGAGCTAACATCCATATCAATCTTCATCCATCTTTCAGTATGTGGGCCGCCAGCATAGCATGGCTGCTAACAGAGCGGTACAAGTCTGCACCCAGGGAACCAAACCCAGGCTGCCAAACCGGAGTGCACTGAACTTAACCACTAGGCCACCCAGGCTGGCCCCTTTCTTTCCTTTTTTAAAAAGTCACTACCATTGAGCATTTAAAGAAAGAGGGGGTCAGTGTGAACTTCAGTGGGTCCCTGACTTCTCCATCTCTGACATCTGGCTTCTCCTGCAGTACAGGTGGAGGGCTTGCCTAGCTCACCGGCCATGTGACCTCTACACTTGGGTTTCTCCATCTCTAGATAAGGGCGATGAGAGTCCCCATTCCACAGGTGCTTGGGAATTCAATGAGGGGTGTCATGACCGTAAACAGGAAGCCAGCATAGAAGAAAGGGATGTCAGGATGAAGGGTCCAAAAAAAACAATTTCCCAACCTCTGCTCCTCTCTTCCACTCCCCCAGAGCATATTGAGAATTAAACAAAATAAAATAAATCATAATCCAATCCTGCTAGTCCCTGGGTCTGCCTGGACAGGCCTCCGACCGTCCCTCAGGCTCGCCCAGCCGCAGACCTGGGAGCATCACCAGGTGGAGTGACTGCATCCTGACCTGGACTGCTCCGAGAGCTGGCCTGGAGCGCGCAACACGACGAGGGGGCGACACACAACCTCACAGGGCAGGCCCACAGGATCCTCACAATTCAGAGCTTTACGGATGAACACACAGAGTCGCACAGAGAGGTTAAGAAATAAGCCCAAAGTCCCACACTGTCTAGCAGGGTGCAGCCTGGATAGGCTCCTCAGTCTGCCTGCCACCTCAGCCTGGCGCCCTCCCCTCCACAGCCTTCCCGGGTCGACTACACTCCCAGGTGTCATCACGACTCGATGCCAGGGAAGCAGGGGCATCCTGCGACTCGGCGCACGGGGAGAGGGCTCTGGAAGCTGCGGCCGGCTTCCTTGGACTCTGGCCACGTGCCTCTTCCCTGTGCTGATTTTGCTGGGGATCCTGTCACCGCAGTCAGTCTCGGTCACGAGTATGACTACACGTGGAGTCCTGCGAGTCCTCCCAGTGAATCGCAAAACTCAGGGTGGTCCTGGGGACCCGACTCACATACACTACGTTGACAGCATGGCCTGGGTACCAGCCGAATACCCCTGTGAGGGGCCCTGAGGGAGCCCAGGATTACCCTGTGGATTCACATCTTTTCTGCAACTGGGGGAATAGAGAATTTTAAATAGAAAGGGCCTTCCTTTGCTAGTCCAAACTCTCCTCTGTATAAGAAGAAACTGCTCAAGTTTAGAAAGGAAAAATAATTGAGAAATAGTTTGACCAGAGGCCAATTACAAGGAATTCTTAAGTATTTGAAAGCAACTTACTTGAACACGCTTCTTCACAAGTGACTACATACGGTTATTCAGATACACGGGCTTCTCACCCTCGCACTTGGACCACCGGGGGAAGGGCAGTTGCTGGGCCCCCTCAGCTCTTTCTGCTCACCAACTTCCACATCCCATCTCTTTTCTGCTTCATAGAATTCACCTTGATTCAGATACTGACCCTCCTTTCACAAGATTATGGGAAGACGACCACTGGGCTGTCCCCGGCCAGAGTCACAGCAGTTGCTCTTCCTAAGGCAGTGGAGGTTAGGGATGGGCAGGCCCAGGTCAGCCACATGGTGCACAGAGATAGCCACCGAGACACGGACTGGGGACGTGCTGTGCTCTGGGCTTTGTTTTGAGATGGGAGGTGGTCAGGCACTCAGTGAAGGCTGAGGCAGGGCTTCCTGTGGCATGTGGCTACAGTCAGTCCTTCCAGCTTTGGGGGTCTTGTCACAATGCACCCCCCTAGTCCTGAGTGCTCCTAGGGTCACACCATGTGTGGCACACGTCCTTTCCAGGAAGAGTTCTCACAGCAGTATCATTTTCCCACAGTGCCACCTCACTCTCTGCCTGCCATGGTCCAGCGCCTGGTGAGGCAGCAAGCAAGCGAGTGGGAGAAGCCCTTTTGTCATCCCACACACGCCACGTCCAGTACTCAGCAGGGCACGGCGATCGGAGTTCCAAGAAGTCCTGCAGACGCCAGCAGCAGGGCCAATGCCTCTCCCTTCCACACATAGGGGACAGCCCCAGAGCAGAAGTCACAGCAGCCAGCCCCTTCCCCTTACAGAACCAGGGGGATCATGAGTTCAGTAAATAAGTGAGTGTCCCCAAATCCCAAAGACCAAATGAGGAGCAGTTCACATTTCAGAGCTTCTGAATAAACACCTGAATACCAGAGGGAACAGTCTGATTCAGAAGGGAAAAGCAAAGTAAGAAAATCTTCAATTCTCCTCATTCCAAAGAAACACCCAGGTGTGGAGAATCCTCTGACAGGGCAGCTCTGAAGGGGGAGCTGCCGGGTGGCTGCAGGCAGAAAACGGCAAGGCCGGGGTTCAGACTGAGGCATGGACAGCACGATGGGGACGAGGCTCGTGTGGGAGCCTGAGGAGGGAGGCCGATCTCTAAACCAACCTAAGCAATATTTATTCATGGATTTTTTAAGTTGTGGGGAAATTTAAACATGCGAAAAGTAGAAAGAATAGCCTAATTTGAAGCAAGTCCCAGGCATCACATAACTTGGTCAGGAACACTGCAGGTGCTCCAAGGCTTTCCCCCGAGACTGGCGTCGAGTCAGCAGTGGGCACACTGGGCAGGCTGAGCTGGGCAGGAGGGCTGCCCCAGACCACCTGCCTGGAAAAGCCGTCTGCAGTGTGTGCCTCCTCTCTGGCCGAGAGGCTGCCTTCTTCTGCGGCCACAGGAGAAGCTGTCTCCCGGCCTGCCTGTCTCTCCTGGACCAACGGCCAGGCCCGCCTCAGGTCCCCAGTCTGCCCAGGCTGGCGGGCCTTGGTGTGGCGTGTGCAGCCTGCACGCCCTGCCCTCGCCTGCCCTGCAGAGAGAGCGCTGCTCTGGGCAGGCTGTGCAGCACTCCGCAAGGACTGGGAAGCAGCTCCTGCCTCATGCTCAGATCCACCCGGACACAAGCAGGCCAGGGTGCTCTGTGGGCAGCTGAAACGGTGAACCCCCTCAGGGTGAACTGGCTCTGCGTGGGCACGGACGTGCAGAGCATTTCCAGCTTTCGCCACAGACGGAGCCGTCCTGTTCTTGGCAGGCCGCCCCCAGCCCTGACTAAGCACTGCAGAGGCCGGCCTCCTGCGGCCAGGGTCACATGCGGCTGCTCCTGAGGGTCTAGGAAACAGGAGAACCTTCTTAGGCAGCTTGGTGGTCTCAGGGAGAGCCTCATCAGCCTCTTCCCACTCGGGGGGCACAGCCGAAGAAACTCACCATTTGCCATGAGAACCCGGATTTCTGGAGCCCTCTGCTGCATCCCCCTCATTGTAAGCTCTAGACTGTATCTTCCCAGTAGAGGGCGCTGGAGGGACATGGCAGGGGCCAGACAGGGTGGGGACAGTCACACCTCGTACCTGGCCATGACCCTTCCCAACTCCCACCCGGCCCCTCCAGGTCTGTTGCTCCTGAAGAGCTCCCTCTCTGGCTTACCCAGGAGGGGACCAGAGTCTCCCTATCTCAGTCACTCATCAGAGTTAATGATTCTTTACACTGGTCTCTCGGTGGGGCTTCTCCCTCCTCCTGACTCAGCGGGAGGCACAGCCTTGGGGGGCTGGGGGGCGGGTAGATCCTGGCACCTCTCAGGAAAACGCTTCACTCCATCCCACCCGGTTTCTGCGCAACAAATGCTCCGGTAGTTAGTGTGGAGTTAGTGCTTGGCTCAGGTTTCCTGCTCACCAGGAAAGGGAGGTAGGAAGACAGGGAACCTGTGTGTAAGTAAACCGGCCTGCAGAGCCAGCCATGGCCCAGGTGACCTGCCTCCTGCTACTGTGCAGGGTGCACAAGGATTCCCTAGTTTAAGAGGCTCCTGATACAAGTGATGTTCGACACTGCCACCAGCAGAATCATCTTACTGGAAACTCTAGTCTGTTACATCAACAAAGCAAGTGTAAAAGAAAGTTACTAAGGAAAACTGGCCCCAAAAGGATAACAAGTGGAATAAGACGGCAAATATTATATTTCATATATATTTAGATTTTTAACATAATCCTTGCCTGGAAAAGTTGATTTTCAAAATATTCTTCACTTTTTTCCTACCTCACAGTCATTCCCTCCCTGCCCTCATGGAGAAGAAACGTGGGTACTCCCTGCACACCCCGAGGATCTCCTAGACAGCCCAGGGAGCCCCCTTGGACTCCATGAACCCACCTAGCCACCCTTCCCCAAGATGCCACTCATCAACAGATAATCTGTAAGATTTCTGGAAGCACAGGCCCAAGAAGCCACCATCACGATCAAACGGTCACTGCAAAGAAATCCTACCAACCAGAACTGGGTGGGCAGCCTGAGGACATCCGCCCACCTGGGCATGCTCAGTGGACACACAGCCCTGCCGGCCCTGCTCAAGAAGCACGTCCTCCTGGGAAGCAAAAGCTCCTACTCCTACAGCAAGGCTCCTAGGGATTTACCAGAACATCCCAGAGGTCTGACGTCAACCTCCAGACCCCAGCATCCAGATAACTAAGAAAACCAAATAGCAGTACTGCACGCTCTACAACCGAACCTGGCACGGACTCCAGGACAGGAGAGAGCGCGTCCAGGCCTGGCCTCATTTCACCTGGACCTGACGCCCGAGCCACAGAGTCCCTGCGAGCCCCCCCGTTCTGGTGGGAGCCCTGTGTCCCTAGGCACCTAGCCCCTCCCTCCTCTACCCCACGGCTCTCCTGTAGACTATTGGTCCTTCACCTTGCCCACTCACTCCTTCCTGTCCCTCAGCAAAGGAGCCATGGGCCTGGCCAAATCTTCATGAAGGACCCCACGGAGCCCTGCCACCTTCCTCGCATCTCAGCCAGCAAAACCAAATCTACTTCACTGGCTTTTAACTAACCAAAGTCTCAGTTCAGCGACTGTGAACCCCATGGGGACAGACACTTGGGGAGCACCCTGCACAGGAGGGTGTGTGGGCGGAACTGTGACCTCGTGAATAAAGTCTATAGCACAGACACTCATTCCCAGACTGTGCCTTCCGCCACTTCTCCCAATTTTCTCACGTTTGTTTTGTTTCAGCACCTGCTACTTCACTGCTGCCTGACAAACTCTCACAGGAGGAAGCCCCCCATGCCCCATCCTGGCAGGGCCCTGCCCCTTGTCCTATGGCTACATTCTGGGGAAGCCAGGCCCACCTTGTGGTTCTGTGGGTTCACCTCAGGCTCTGTGGCCTCTGGGTCTCTGCGTCCCTTCCCACCTCCACCTGCGACTGGTCTTCAAGTCTGCAGAGCAGTCAGATAACCAGCAAGCTGGGAAGGCCACTGAGCACCAAGATCAAGAGGAAGAGAGTGCAGGCCAGCAGGAGGGAGGCTGGGTTCTCGCCTGGACCCAGCACGTCCCCACGAGCAGCTCAAGGTGAGCTCAAGCAGCTCAACTTGAAAGTACACAGATCAAGTATTATTAACTCCTCAGATGCACACACACAGACACGCACACATACAGACACACTCGCAAAGTACACGTACACACACACACACAGATGTACACATGCTCACATGCAGAGACAAAGGCTCACACCTGCCCACATACATGCACAGTGCACATGCATTCTCACTCACACACTCACACGCTCCTGCTCTGCACCCCCAGGCCCACCTGCACCTGCATGAAGACTGCACTGGCTCCTGCTCACTTTCAGGGCTCCCTTCAGCTTTTAATTCAAACAACTGGGTTTAATTTATGTGCTTTTGTAGCCCTGAGGGGAAACATGTTTATCCTCCACCGTAAAACCTTCAGGAGGGCCTGGGGGCCTCACAGGAGAGGAGCCATGTCACGTCCATGGCTAGACACACACTGGGAGGATCCCTGGGCATGCTGGGGGTGCGTTTCTACTTGTGGCACTTGTGGGAATTCTCTGTGTATAAACCTTCCCTAGCAGTTCCGAGTTACCCTGAACGTTAAGAGAGAGGAGAAGGCACTGCGAGGCCTCACTCTGGACCCCAACTCAGCTCTGCTGCAGGACTCCTCAGATGGGTCCCAGAGCAAAGCCAAGAGATGCAAAGAGGCTGGGAGATACCTGTCCTGAGTGCACAGCCCAGGCCGGGCCGGTGTGAGGAGACCCCCAAGGCGTGGGGATCAAGGACACTTCCTATGGAAGAGAAGAGTCTGGCAGGTGTGATGTGGGAATGGGCCGGGTGCGGATGACCTGGAGGCAGTCAGGAGGGAGCAAGGAGATGGGGGACACAGTGAGGGGGCAGGGGTGGGGTGGTACCTGTGTCCGAGTCCTTCTGCTCTCCATTGGCCCCCACAGTGAAGGGCAGTTTCCGTTTGGTCGCTCTTTCTCTCACCTCCTTCCCTCCATCACTGCGGTCCAGCTTTGGGGTCTTGGTTAGAGAAACTTTATCTTTATCCTAGAAAAGAAAGTGACACTTTCAGACATCATTCCCAAGTTAAATTCTCAAAAACCTCACGTCATTTCATGTGCCAGGAAAAGCAAATCTCTTATTTGGGAAATGAACAGCTCCTCCTGCTGCCAATCTTAGAAGTGACACGTGGCTTCCTCCATCCTTCTCCGTAAGCCAGACAGCTGTGCTCGCCAGTGAGGCACCTCACAGACCAGAGCTGCAGCCGAGCCCTGACCATGACCCCACACAGCCCTACTCCTTGTCCAGAACCTGGAGAAGTCTCAAGAAACTGCTGCTAACGACTATACTTATGCATATGAAGAAAGCAGAGCAGACACAGTTGCCTCTGACCCCGTTTTCCCAGGGACAGATTAGATAACGCAATACAAGAGCTGCCTTAAAAAGGGGTGTCAACAGGTGGAGTCCCATTTTCCATTATAAACTCTCCCTGTGGAATGAAGGTGCCTGACTGCCCCGCCTGCCTGGGCCTCCCACTGTGCAGGAGTGTGTCCACATGTCGCAGGAGTATGTCCAGCTCCTGAGATGCTGTCCTCCCCCCTTGCCGTGAACAGGGCGGGCTCTCCTCCTTCCCGATCTGACATCCCTGCACAGCGCCCAGTGCTCCTGCTGCCACTGGCCTCCCCGCAGGCCTGTGTGGGGCTGTCTTCAGGACAGATTCTTCAGGCCAAGCCCTGGTCCCAGAGCAGAGCCCACAGATGCAAACCCACATGGAGGCACCCACCTCCAAAGCCAGAGCTGTCTAGAGAGTGGGTGGCTGTGTCGCCAACACCCTCTTCCCTGCTCTAATCTCAGGCCTGGTCCTCCTACAGCATAAGGAGCCAGGAGCCTGAATTCTAGCCCCATCCTGACCAGCCGGCCAACCTTGGGCAAGCCTAGCACTATGTCTGCCTCAGTGTTATCATCTGTAGAATGGGAGACAGTGCCCACCTCAAGGGTCTGAGTGGAGGCTCTATACATGACGGGCACGACATACACGCAGCCGCTCATCATACAGTGCTGTGCCACATGAGGTGAGGAGGTCCCGGGAGGAAATAGCAGCACACAAAGCCCTGGGAGGCAAGGGTGGGACAGCCTCATCCGAAAATGCAGGTGGTGGTGGGGGCCGATGGTGGAACAAGCTGTGTAGAGTGAGAGCCCCTACTTCACTGGCTGCAGCAGCAGGTGCCCTGGACCCCAAGCCCTCCAGTTGATGGCGTCATCCCAGGTGCAGGCTGCTCTGAGGAGTCTTCCAAATTCTAGCCAACACCTTGACTGTTTGCTACCAGCACACAATGACCCAGGCAGGAGAGGCATTACAACTCCCAGCCACCTGCCCTGTCCACGGAGAGCACGTGCATCAAGCCCTACGCAGGCAGCACACACATAGCCCACCATGCAGTCAGCATACCTGGTGTGCAGAAGAAAGAACTGCTACAAATACATGACTTCCTATCCCCCTAGCAAGCTTTCTTTCTAGAATTTTCTTCAGGGAAGCAGTTGGCAAGGACATGCAGTCACAGCCACACCCCCACGCCACTCTCACAGCACCAGGAGCTTTCAGGGTGCTCCTGGGAGGAGCCGCCTGCCAGCACTGAGCACCTGTGGCAGTCCTGCCTTCTGTGGCCCCAACATTCCTCCAGCTTGACCACTCAGCCATGGCAACCACAAACCTTGGCAGTTAATGAGAGACACCCTCAAGTGACAAGAGAGACCTCTGCCAGAACACACTGCCAGCTCTGAGGGCATCTGGAGTGCAAAGAGGGGCCACCGGGCAAAGCCTGAGCCATAGCAACGCCACTGGAATGAGGAAGAACTCCTGGAGCCAGGCAGATGCTGGGCATGCCATCTCACCCCACAGTCTCCGTGAGGCACACCTGTCATTACCCATATCCCGCCACCCCCAGCACCGGGAGAAGGACGGCACCCATTAGAAAATCCCAGAACTGTAATAAACACCTTCCCGAGAAGAAAACTCCTGGCCCAGCTGGTAAATCTGATCTATGGATATACAAAAGAGATAATACAAATAATAACAATAACAAAGTATTCAGGAATGCAGGAAATTTAAAAATCAATATAATTCACTACATTAAGAAAATAAAGGACAGGCCGGTCCAGTGGTGTAGTGATTGCTTAAGTTCACGCACTCTCCTTCGGTGGCCTGGGGTTTGTGGGGTCGGATCCTGAGCACAGACCTACACACTGCTCATCAAGCCATGCTGGGGTGGCATCCCACATGCAAAATAGAGGAAGACTGGCACAGATGTTAGCTCAGGGACAATCTTCCTCACCAAAAAAAAAAGAGAAAGGAAAGAAATCATACGATCATCTCAGTAGATGCAGAAAAGGCCTGACAAAAGGCACCCTGGACCCAAAAGCCGAGCCCAGGCTCAAGCGCAGATGACGGGGTGCTTCCGTGAGAGGAGTCAAGGCAAGGACACCAAGCATCACCAAGTCTACTAGAAAACAAAACAACCCATTGTTTTTAAATGAACCAAGATCTGAATATGCACTTTGCAGAAGAAAACGTCCACGTAGCCAGTTAACATCCAGAGAGGTGTTCCACTTTAGGAAAATGCACTTCGAAAGCACAAGGAGATATCAACACTCCCACCAGAACGGCTCAAACAGAAAAGGCCAACAGTATCAAACGCCGCTAAGGGCGTGGCAGAGCAACCAGACCTCCAAGGCCTGCTGGTGGGAGTGGCACAACATGACCCCCTGGAGTTCCCACAAGAAAGAAGTGAGTGCAGATGCTCACAGCAGTTTTGTTCACAATAGTAAAAAGATGAAACACCACTGCCCATCAAAGGGCCAGTGGTAAACCTATCCCAGAGCAGTCACAAATGAACTACTCCACAACAGTGAACAGACAGGGCCCAGGTGACAACATGGTGGCACTCCAGGAGCACCTCAGGGAGAATAGCACTGGGCTCAGTGAACACGTCGGGACATAGTGGACACAAAATAAGGTCTCCTCTGCAATCACATTGGGCTCAATCCCTATTTTCCTTTTTTTTCTTCCTAAGAGATAAGAAGTCTTAATCTTCAGGCAATACAATTGTATACCTGAAAAATCCAAATAGACAACTGAACTATTCAAATCAGTAAGTGAACTAGAGAAAAACAGTGGATACAGAAAGTAATTGATTTCTATATACAATAAACAATTAGGAAATATTAAAATCACTTACATTAATATCAAGACATCATATATATAGGAATAAATCTAACTAAAGACATTCAAGCCCTCCATACAGACAATTACAAAACAATACTGAGAGAAAATAAAGAAGGCTTACAAAAATGGTTACTCACGTTCATGGGTCAGAAAAGTAAATATTGTTATTATGGCAATTCTCCCCAAACTGATCTTTACCATTCAAAACAATCCAATCAAAATCCCAGCAGGCTTTCTGTGGAAGTCAACAAGCTTATTAGAAAATGTACATGGAAATGCAAAGGGTCAAAAATAGCACAGACAATCCTGAAGGACACAAAGCTCAGGAAATTAAACTACCAGGAACCAAGACATAAAATGAGAGTGTCACAACATGGGGTCCTGGACAAGGACCAAAGACTCAGGACAAAGAGCAGGAGCTGGCTGGAAGCCCCCGACTGGCGACAAAGGCTCTCTGCAACACAGCGGGGAGGGGTCTTTCCAGCAAGCAACAGTGACCATGTTGATATCCAGAGGGAAGAAAAGGAACCTCAACCCCTACCTTATACCACAAAACAAAACCAACTCCGGATGCATCACAGACTGAAAGCTGTTAGAAGACAGCGCAGGAGAACATCTTCACGACCAGCAGACAAACCATGAAGTGCCACTCCACACCCACCAAAGTGACTTAAACTGATGCCACCAAGTGTCAGCAAGGACGTGGGTCAACCCAAACTCTCACAGCTGTGGGGAGTGCAGGGCGGGAAAAACCACCCTGACGAACTATGAAGCCAGATGGAGGACTGTGGAAAACCCAGTGTCCGTATGTCCATGTCATGTCTCAAACTGAGAACCCAAATGTCCCATGGCAGAAGGTGACTGTTCACACAATGGAACACCACACAGCAGGAGAGAAGCACCGACAGGACAGAACCTCGAACATCAGATGCAGCTGAACAACTGATCCCCTCACGGAAAACCCAACAGTGAAAATGTGCCTACGCTGACAGAGGTCAGCACAGAGGTCACTCTGGTCAGGAGTGGTCACTGCAGACTGCACAGGAAGGCCCCGTGGATGCCGGTAATACTGTGTTTTTGATCTGGATGGTGATTAACCCAGGTTTTAAAACTGAAATACAAAACATGATGTGCTGTGTGGACACCTCACTAAAGAAGTTCACAGAAGCCTTCAAGCCTCAGGTCCTCACCTCACTAGTGGCACCTGCAGTGCCCCTGGAGCACCTCGGGGCTCCAGCTGAGCTGACGACAGGGGTGGCAGGGGCTCCGATGAGGTTCTCAGGGCAAACCTGGTTCAGAACCTGGCTGGGCAGCAGGGCTTGGGGCAGTGAGTTCATTCAACCGCACTGAACGTTCCTTACTAGTAAGACAGGGCTCCTAAGACCAACTGAACATGTTACAAAATGTTTTCATTTCCTAAATGCTAAAAGAACCCCTGAAACATTAAATTCAACTTTTATCAGCTGCCTCCTTGTCAAACCCCAATATGCCATAAAAAGTGCCAGGGGGGTAGCAGCTATGGCGCAGGGACAGGCAGTGACCCTATCAGCCCATGTTACCTCACGTATCCTCACAATATGCTTGAGGAGGGGGCTCCCCACACATCATGGGCAGAGAGGGGAAACTGACTTTTAATCCCATACCACGCCAGGCTGTCCAGAGGGAGCAACTGTCTGGAAGATGGTCACGGTCCACCTGACACACTCACCTGGAACCTTCACCATGATTAACTAACTCTTACCTGTAAATGACCAACAGGGAAAGAGCCCGACAGGAACTGAAATTCTATCAGCCACTATAAACAGCATAGGTACGTCAATCCAATTGTTCCACCTCCATTTGTTGAAAAGATTGTCCTTTCCCAACTGAGCTGCCTAGGCGTCCTTACTGAAAAGCGACTGACCACACACACGGCATCTATTTGTGGACTTTCTCGTGTTCCACTCATCAATGCGCCTGTCCTATGCTAATACCGTACTATCTTATTATTGTAGTGAACTGAAATCAGGTAGCTGACATCCTGCAACTTTGTTCTTCCTTTTCAAAGTGGCTTTGGTGACTCTTAGGTCCTCTGAATTTCCGTTTGAACTTTAGAGTCAGCTTATCAGTTTCTACCAAAAAGCCCATGGAGATTTTGGTTGGTATCAGAATGAACATATAGATCGACTTGGGGAGGCCAAGCACTAAACAACATGGAAAGTTCTCTGCAAATGAACATGTTTCCATCTGCCTTCATGTCTCTCAGCAACATTCTGCAAGCTTCCAGAGAACAGGTCTTGCCCACCTTTCATCAAACTTATCCCTAAAAAAAAAATCTACATTTTTGATGCTACTATAAAAGTATTTTTAAATTTTAATACCCAGTTTTTCATGACTAGTTTTTAGAAATACATTTTTGTGTCCCTGGCTCTGTACTGTGCAACCTTGCTAAGCTCATGCCTCGCTCTTGTACCTTCTATGTAGATGCCTCAGGATTTTCTCCCTAGATGATCACGTCGTCTGTGAGTAAAGACCTTCACTCCCCCTTCCCAGCCCATGTGTCTCAAAGGCCTGGCTGCTCCTTCTTGTGAAATCTGGTGTGAGCATCTGGGGGTGTCAGCTCATCCGAGGTGCTCAGCATTCACACAATAATGCCTAGCGAGGGGCCCAGTGTATGCAGCACTGTTCCAGAAGCTGGGAACATTGTGAAAAACCACACAACATGGCTCCTCCCAGAGGCTTACCTTGTGGTGGGAGACAGGAAATAACAAGGCAGCAAATGCTCGGTGTGTCAGAGGGTGGCACATGCTACCGAAAAGGATAGTGGAGTGTAAGGGCAGAGGGGCAGTGGAGGCAGGCACTGGCTCAGGTTGGACCAGTGGCTGGGAAGCCCTTTGGGTAAGTGAGCAGAAACTGGTAACTGATGTGTGGCCACCTCTTCACCCCAGGACCACTCTGGGAGCAGAAGGGGATTCAAGCCTGGCACATCTTGCTTCTTCTGTAGTTTTTCTCTATTCCCTCCCTGCCCTTGCAAAACAGACAGCCAGAAATCCCAACAGTCAGCACTTACTCTCCAGGTCACAGAGACTGCAGTAGTCCATCTGGGAAAATAACCTGACTCTCCTTCGCTGCCACTAGAAAGCCTGTCTGAAGCCTGGAAAGTTGCTGACACGCTCGGGGGCGTGGGATCCTTGGAAACTGGAGCCACTGTCATCCTTTCTGTGATTTGATTATTAGGACATCACTGCCTGCTCTTCCTTCCATGGATTTCTTTAGGATTTGAGGAACCAGGTGCTCCTAGGGCTCCCCAGGATCAAGAGGAGCACACGGAGCTGGGGCCATGCGGACTCGTCCAAGACCTGCCTGTAAAACCACAGGACGATGGGGCTGGCCCGGTGGCACAGCGGTTAAGTTTGCACGTCGCACTTCTCAGCGGCCCAGGGTTTACCGGTTCAGATTCCCGGGTGCGGACACAGCACCGCGTGGCAAGCCGTCCTGTGGTAGGCATCCCACATAGAAAGTAGAGGAAGATGGGCACGGATGTTAGCTCAGGTCCAGGGTTCCTCAGCAAAAAGAGGAGAACTGGCAGTAGTTAGCTCAGGGTTAATCTTCCTCAAAAAAAAAAGGAAAAAAAAACCCCACAGGATGAAGCAGCTATGAGTCAAGGCCACATCACCATGCTCCTTCCAGCTTCCAAACTGAGGCGACTTTTGAAGTCATTCTTCTTGGATGAAAGGAGGCAGGGGCATGGGGTCCCAAGCATGTCCACTCACAGCACTGACAATACCACCTCTGAAGACAGGCCCCATCCCTCAGGGAGAGGTGGGCCTGCTGGCCTTCAAGCAGAGGCCTTCACTTACAGAGGAGTCTGTAACTTCTCTAGACTGGCCCTGGGGTTTCCTCTAAGAACACTCTGCAGGGACCACTGGATGCTACAGTTTGCGTTGTAGAGAGCACATGCACAGTTCTCAGACCAGAGCACTCACCACGTCCCTAAGGGGCTAGTTAGAACAGAAGGCAGGCACCCAGCCTCCAAGTTTCTGATACATTAGGTCTGGGTGGGGCTGAGCATATGCACTCCTGAAAGGTTCCAGATGATGCCACAGGTCTGAGGATATGCTCTGAGAACCACTGGTCTAGCACAAAAGAAAGTGAACTCTGCACCACAGCAACCTGGAGTGACTGTGAGCTGCTATGCAGTCTCCCCTGAGTGGTGTGTGCCAAGCACAAGGAGAAGGACACTGTGTGAGACGGAGAGGAGGACTGGCACAGGAGGGCCCCAGACTGGGGGTCAGGGCATCAGTTCTTGCTGGGTGGCCTCAGACATCACGGCAGCCCTCAGTTTCTCTGCACAGAACACCCTCAACCACAAAGGGGCTTGCTGGTTCCTTCTCAGGCTCCTTCCCGCTGGGATGTTCTAGGAATCTGCAGCCTGCTGTGGTGACAGAGCATTTCCTAAGGCAGGGAACTGAGGGGAAGTCCCGAGGAAGAACCGCTGTCTCCAACACAGCCCCCACGCTCCTGCTGCATCCACGCAGGTAGACCTCATGCCAAAAGGACAGCAGAAAACTGCCAAGTAAGTGTGGCATGACGGCTCCTGCCAGAGCCGTGGCCCTGTCTCCACCAAACGGATCATTCTACCACGAATCTCTAGGAAAAATCTAAAAACATGTTGCTTTTGGTAACATGGAGCCGTATCTTGGAAAAATGGAGTTTGTGATAGAAACAGAGCAGAAACAGCTTCAGACGCGTGTCAACAGCAGAACTGGCCAGCTCTGAGCTCTGGATCCAAGTCCTCGAATCCTCAGGTGGAGGTAGCACTCTGCAGTTGCAGCCACCATGAGGAACACCTTCCCAGGTGGTCTATTTCGAATTGCCATTTAAGCTAAGAAAGCTCCAGCAGCACTGAGCACCTGGCTCCCTGTTACGTGGTGTCTCGTGTTAAAGTTTGTCTGCCTCCATGAAGCGAATGGCTTTATCTTGGGTACATTAAAAAATAAAAAGGACAAAATTACCTTACCGAGAAAATACCAAAGCCAGACCCACAGTCTCCTGTGGCAGACGTGTGCACGCCGCCCACAGAGACCACACCAGAGCCCATTCAAGCCACTCGAGTCTCTGTTCCCATCAAGTAAAAGAAAACAACTCACACTGGCCTAGAAGGAGCTTGTGTTAGAAGGCACGTGGGAGGCCTGCCCACTGCCCCTGGATGGGGCGCCCCAAGGCCTGCGCAGCTGCCACTGCTGAGGCAGGCGCTGAGCCATGGGCCTTGCGCCGGGCTGGCCTTGGCGGGGAATCCTTAGGGCAGGCTCAGCCCCTATTCCTCCTTGTGGAGATCTGGGCATGGGGATAGTGGTCTGAAGCTCCCAAGGAGCCAGTCTAGAGGCAGGAAAGTAGCTGGAGTGGGTTGCATGGGGCCTCCACCACAGGAGAGAGGCGACAAGGGGTTCTCCTGGCCTGCATCCAGAGCTCTGCATAGACCTGGGGACCAGGACTCCAATGGTCCTGGACCGAGTTCTTGGTCCAGGACTCCAGGGGTGGTTGGCCTATTCAGTGTGAAAGCATCCCAATACTCTCGGCACTTCACCACCAGAGCGGGAATTACCAAGTTCACCCAGGGCGTGTCTGCCCCACTGGCTCCAACTCCTCATGGGCACAGCAGCACACGCCCACCCCAGCTACACCCAGACCCTCGCAGGCCTTGCAGACCCGTGCACCTCTCCCATGCACGCTCATCCTGCCTACGGTTCCACACTGCAGCTCCTACCTGTTCCTGCACATGGCACAAGGCCTAGAGGACGGAGCAAGCGGGTGAGGACACACTGACACAACTGCCCAGACATGAGGGTCTCTGAGGCCCACCTGGTCATTCTGACAAGCACCTAAGCACACCTATGTTCATGAACTGCTTCACAGTTAACCTAAACTAAATGAACTACATGGCTCAGCTCCCTAATTTTCTCACATGGAAAACACACTAACCTCACAGCTTACCAAACCCAGCATCACCAGACATAGGGGCACAAACTCACACAGCAGCCGCAGCAGCAGGAAGCACCAACAGAGATAGCACAAACAGCAGGTGGGGGCTTCCACCCAGACCCAAGTGCCAGGAGGGACAGGGCCTGGCGGGAGGGCAGGACAGGCAAGCAGGGACAGCAGCCAGGTGCCCCCTGAGCACTAAGGCCTGGAGCCAAAGTCAAGGAGGCAGGGAAAGGGGCAAGACTGAAGGGTGGTGATGGCAGGGCAGTGCCATCGCCTGGGCAATCCAGCACTGGCATCTCACCTCACCAGCAACTGCACGAGACGCTCCTGTTCCTGCTGTGGAGATGAGTTAGCAGGGCAGATAACTGACGCGTTCATGGTCACCATGGACTGGGCGCCCCTAAGCCCAGTGTCACCCCACGGCACTGCAGGACAGGAAGTGCGTCCCCCGAGCCCAGCGTCACCCCACAGCACTGCAGGACAGGAAGTGCGTCCCCCGAGCCCAGCGTCACCCCACGGCACTGCAGGACA
Source organism: Equus quagga (assembly GCF_021613505.1). Classification (NCBI taxonomy): domain Eukaryota; kingdom Metazoa; phylum Chordata; class Mammalia; order Perissodactyla; family Equidae; genus Equus; species Equus quagga. Next base: position 79,795,818 of record NC_060279.1, read on the forward strand.
GGAAGTGCGTCCCCCGAGCCCAGTGTCACCCCACGGCACTGCAGGACAGGAAGTGCGTCCCCCGAGCCCAGCATTAACAGCACACAAATAAGACAAGGTGATTTAGATTTACGTCCCATTTTCCAATTCACATTGAGAACAAGCCAAATTGGAAGTAAAATTATCCAGCAGTGTTTCTAGTCAAGATAACTCAAATATGATTAAATGTCAAATTCGGTATCACTGAAACCACGACAGGAATCCTGTGGTCCTAGGGGACAGAAACATGAGGCCAAACCAAGGTGAACTCAGACAGTAATTTCTGTCCATAAACCTCTTATTTAAAATTTAACTTTGGTCCCCAAACAATAAACACACCCTTAAAGGAAGCAAGACCTGTCTGGCAACATCACTCCTCTCCACATCCCCCAGCCAACGGCACCTTCTCCATGCTGGCTGTAGAGGACACCACAAGGATGGGGCTGAGAAGACACATGACTCCAGTGGAGTGAGGGACACCCAGAGCAGGCAATGCTACACTCTAGCCCTTCTCCTGGGCTAGACACAGCGCTGTACCAAGGAGAGATGAGTGAGGAAGAGACGGGAGAAGGAGGAGGAGAGGGGAGGAGGAGAGGGGAAGAGGGAAGGAGGGGGAGAGGAGGGAAAGAGGAGAGGAGAGGGGAGGGGGAGGAGGGGAAAGAAGAGGAGGGGCAAGGAAAGGAGGGATAGGGGGAGGAAGAGGAGGGGGAGGAAAGGGAGAAGGGAGGCCAGGAAGAGGGGGTGGAGAGGAGGAGGGAATGAGAGGGGAGGAGGGGGAGGAGATAGGAGGAGGAGGGGAGAGGGGAGGGGGGCAGCGGAGAGGGGAGGAGGAGAAGGAGGGGAGAGGGGAGGGGGGGAGCGGAGAGGGGAGGAGGAGAAGGAGGGGAGAGGGGAGAGGGGGAGCAGAGAGGGGAGGAGGGGAGAGGGGAGGAGGGGAGAGAGGAGGGGAGAGAGGAGGAGAGGAGGAGAAGAGGAGTAGAGTCAGACATGTTACCTTTTTCCCCGTTTGTTTCTCCACCATGTCGTTGCTGAGAGGAAATTCTTCTTGCTGTGGTGTTTTAGAACACCCACCCTTGGGCATCGTTCTTCTCCCCTCACTTGATCTTCATTTATACGGCCATTGCTTCATCATCAACCGTCTGCTTCAAAAGAGAGGACACAGAGGGTTAAGATTTGTTGAACTCAAACAAAACTCAGACAATCTCAAACTCACATAACAGAACGGAGTGAACAGAACCAACTTTCTGTCTAGGGCCACCCAGGAAGGGACCTCTCAGGATGCACCAGTGAGGTGGTCAACCCCAGCAGGAATGTCTATACTCCACAAGGAAGAACATGGTGGGGCAAGCATTTCACAGATGCAGACAGGATCGGCCTGCAGAGGTAATGCCGTGTTTCTGGGAAGTGATGGCCAGCACCTCGGATCTCAGAGTGCACACTGGTTCCCAGTGGCTCCAGCCTTGCTCCACACATGCTCTGCAGCAGCCCCCACCCCTCCCTTCCCCATGGGCAAGGTCACACCCCTAGGTGCAGTGCCTCGGCCCTCAGGTCTGGTGTATCATGGCCACCACCTTCTCAGGCATAGTCTCAATACCAACTCACCACCTGGGAAAGCAATTCCCTATCCACATTGCACTCCCAGACAGAAGGTCAGGACGAGAATCATTCTGCTTTTCAAAAAGCACCAAGCACACCCAATTCCCCAACTTTCCTGAATAAAATGTTTACAAGGCAGCCATGTGACATCTCTGAGGGAGTCCTCAAAGGAGGTCCAGACAGCTCTGGTGCCCCATTCCTACCCACTGAGCCAGACCCTGCACATGGGCCTGAGGCCCCAGCCCCTGCATTTCCCAGGAAATCCCAGGACATATGCTGTATTACTCAGTTTTTTACTTACTTTATTTTTTCATGTTTGGATATCTTCACAAGTTTGCTGTCTGGGTCGAGACTGCCCCTCCCAGGGCCAGTCCTTTTTTAGAGACAGTCAAGGGCTCCCGAAGTGGACATGCCTTTCACAGGAAAACCACCCACCACCCTCTACCTCACTCTCAGACACAAGCCAATCACTTCCTCAAAGGTAAACCATCCCAGCCTGCAGGCAAGTGGAGACCACCCTACAGCCCAGCCCACAGAGGTACTCAAGCTGCTCCCCCTGCCCTGCCTTTCCTGCAGAAGCTCCCTAAAAGGTTCTGGCCAAGGCTCTCCTCTCGCTCCTGTCTGCTGCCTCCTGACTGCCCTGGTGCTTCCCCAGTGGCCCTGCAGAGCACAACGTGCCCTCTCTCTGGGAGGGCCTGAGTGGACACTCCTAGAAGACAGCCTCCTCTCCATCTTCCAGCCCTCCACGTTTGTTCCATGCGTCTTGCCCAAGGTGTGAGGTGCACTTGGCAGGAGAAGCAGGAAAAAGTACATCTACTTCCACCTTCCTGAAAGTGCCCTCCTCGTCACACCTTACTTTCATCATCAGAGTTAGAAAACATTTTATACAAATACAACACGCGCACTGCTTCATCTCCCCTTCCCATAGTAATGCCCTGTGTGCTGTGCCATCTTGGATGAGTATTGTCTGTAATGGACTCACCTGGAATTCAACAGCCTCCATCACATATGAAGAGCAATTCTGTAAGTGGCACTCCTGCCTCCTTCCGCCTGCTCTCTGCACGCTCAAGACCAATGTGCCCTTCACCACACCTTCTGGAGGTCCAGTCTTATTTTTCCATATTAACTGATAAAATCTCACAGAGTATCCTCTTGGTACTTAACTGACCCAAGAACATATCTAAGTTCATTTTGGGGAGCAGGACAAAGCTGACCAATTCCATTCACTTCCTCCCCTGTACACAATGCAGGTGGACTGGGTATTTCCATCCACATGCTCCAATGGCTGAGGCCACAAATGACACTTTCTGTCTCTACTTGAAACTATGAATTGTACATTCTCTTCCAATTTTCTACTACAAAACTGGAACATCTCAGCCTGGAGGAATGGCATCTCAGAGCCTGACGCAGGGACAGCTGTAGAAACTCACGGCATCAGCAATGTTTCAGCAGAAATTTAAAGATTATCCAGAAGTTAAATGTCTAAAAAGTGTTGACTGTCTGCTCTCATGATGGAAAAAATCAAGTGAACTCATCACGGAACATCCAACTCTCCTGCCCCTAGATGTGAACACAGATGAGTCTGTGGAGACCGTGCAGGAAACACTGGGAACAGCCCAGGTGTGGCTGCAATGCAGCTCCATGACTCCTGCACCCTGATCTCGCAGCCAGTTCATAGCATCTGGATCAGGAGGGAACACCAACGGCCACTTCACTCTGTAAACAAGTGGTCTCCCTCAGTGTCCCTGACTGGCTCTCCAGGCGGTCTCCACTCAAAGTGGAGCTCTGAGTCCTGGAACTGAAAGGCCTGCTTCCTCTTCTGACCTGCTCGGGAAAGGCAGCACTATGGCTATGGAGCAGTGCGTTTCCAGAGAAACTGCCCCCAGCCTCCAAAGCCTAACTCTCTTTAACACACCCACAGAAGCCAGGGCACAAGAGGAAGCAGTGAGGTTAGTTCTGAGCTTGCTCATCCAGGATCTCTTCAACACTCACAGCGCCCCAGGAGCAGGTGCTTTACAAATGGGTGTTACAGCTGGGCTGAGTTCTGCTCGCCATGGCTCAGGAGTGGGGACAGAGATATTTGAAAATTTGAAATTTGATATTTGAAAGTCCAGGTCGAGCCCACAAGTTGTCACCTAAAGGCTTCTCACAGAGGCCCTCAAAAGTGCCCCTACCATTTCTGAAAGTACTTTGCAGATCAAGAAGCACTACACAACGGTGCGCCTTCTGTGGTTGTCAATGCTGGCATTAACATTAACACTGAAACCTCAGGGAGTAAGTCCCTTGCTACAGGAGACACTTGCCAGTATTTTCATTTCGTGAACAATCAACAAGCTAATTCCACGCCGCCTGTCATGGAGTGAAGGCAGGCCCACATCTCACCAGGACAGCCTGAGAGACATTATGTGTTGGCAGCTAGGAAAGTGTGCTGTTTCCTGGGCTTGCCAGTGGGCCTCACTCACTACCAAAAAGGCCACTGTCCTCAAGACATCACTCCACCCCTCCCCAAAGGACTGGGGACACCGCTGACAGGTTAGGAGTGTCACCTCGGGTATTTGGTTTTCTTTTCCATAAGACATGCTTCTTGAGCCACCTTCACGATGACAGCCGAGACCACCTAGGCCACCTCACTCCCACATCATGTTTGGACACGGTCCTTGGTTACAAAAACCTCAATGTACAGAACTAATCAGGAATATGAAGATAACCATGATACTAATTTCTCAGGACCTGGTACATCCTAGAACACTACATTCATCTCGTTCAACTCAGTCACTGAAACAGGGGTTCACAAGGGCTTTCAGCATCAAAAGGATAGAGCTCACATTTGCTGGTGATGCATTCCAGCTGAGTTTCTAGAAGGATAGCTGGACGCACTGGGCCAACCCACCCCGTGCCTCACAAGGCCCGTCTGATGAGTTGAATGGCCAATGGGACCTTGGTCCACCCTGACTGTTATTGTCTCAATGACAAACCAGACAACAGAGGCTCAGATGCACTCTCATCCTCTTCCATCTATTTGGTCATCCTGACCCTCCCAGAGGCTGCCTGGTCCCTTGGGGTCCACACCACCCTGTGCCCCTCCATCTGGTCAGCCCCTTGCTTGGCTGCACCAGCAAAGGGAATGATACAGATGAAGCAGAACCAGCAGCAAATCTCATCAGCGCCCACGACTTCTTCTGAGGCAGGGCTGATGCCACACATTGGAAGCCAGGCTCTGCAGTACTGCTCTTCTGTGGATCCTTTACGCTGGGGGGCTGCCGTGACGCCCCAGGCTTCCCTGCTTAATGCTGGGCATTCACTGTTAAACTCATGAAGAGGCTGGGACCACCCAACAGAGCAGTCACAGTGAAGACAGTCTTCGTGGGTGGGGGTCCTTCCTTCTAGAAAGTTCTGAGGCTGTCTCAACTTGGGCTCCAGGGCTTTCTGATCAATGTGCTCCACAGCTCACTGGTGACCACAACCCAACAGGTGACCATCAAGCCTCCCCCAGAAGGCTGTCTTCTGGTTGTCCCTGCTCAGACCCACTGTAAGTGCAGCCTGAATCCCCTTGCTTCCAGTATCAGAAGTCCATTTTAAACTCAGGACGCTCTAGTCCACGTCAGAACGAAACACTCCACAGTGCACTGGGATGCACGCAGACTTGACGCTGAGCACCAAGACAGCAGCACCCTGGGAGACATCTGCAGAGCAGGTGAAGGTGACCGAAGACAGCATGGCCAGTCTGAGGCTTGCCTCAGTCACTGACCAGCGCCTGCATGGGGACAGGCTGTTGGATGCAGGCCCCGTTCCTGCACCCCCAAACTGATGGCAGCTGTCAGGTTCCCAGGCTGTCAGGGGCACAGAGGCCATTTGGGAAAGCATTTGAGAGAACTGGAATGGGGCGAGTTCTCTAAGGGATGCCACACACTCCCAGGAATGAAAGGCATAATGCCTACATGCTGGCTCAAGCAATCTGCCAACTGGCAGCCACATGTCAGAGCCCAAACAGAACACCACTTAGCCTGAAGGGGAACCAACAGCTGTCTGCGGCCAGCCCCCTGACCCATGGTTGCGCAGGGCTGGGGGAGGCCATCCGGCCCTGCACCTTTCCACACTGCAAATGGCACACAGCCCATGGAAGTTCCATGTGGCATCTGCCAGCAGGGTGCTGTTCCTACCTGCCCTGGGACCCTGCATCTGTGGGCTTGGAGAGACAATCTGTTCAAAGGGGCTGGCAAGACAGACGTGACAAGAGGACCCTGGACAAGGACGATGAAGTGTGTTCCCTCCCAAAGGTGCCTGGAGCAGCATTCATGTGTGAGCATCGCTGTCCTATCCAGCCCCGACCTGCACCCCATGGAGCACATGCAGGGCCTTTGTCCTCCCTTCTCTACACACAACATCACACTGCAAGCCCCTCTACAAGGGCAGGAGACACAGCACATAGGACAGAGGCTCCCTCCAAGACTAAACCTGATGCAGGAGAGGTGACACTGCAATGCCCACAGTCTAATAAAAACCCTAGGAATGTTATTAGCCTGATTCTGCCTTTTCAAGTTACAAGCTAACAGCAAGAAACTATGGGGACTCTGAAGGCATTTTTACTGGCCTCATGTAGATCACAGCTGGAACTCCCATGGAAAAAGCCACAGCCAACAAATGTTCCCACAGGTGCCGTGAGCCCCACGTCCACAGGGAGGGCTTGACCCGGCCAGGCTGGAGCAGCTCTGAGAGGGAAGGCACAGTGGAGCTGGACACAGGGTCAAACGCTCCAGCGACCCTGTGCAGATCACACACACCAGCGGTCAAGGAATGCCCACCAGCCCCCAGGGCGCCTTGTTCAGCTGAGCTGTAACCACAGGAAGAGGAGAAGTGGCCCAAGATGAAGACCAGCATGAACTAGCATGCACACCAGGAGGGAGTGCAGAGAAAAGAGTCAAGAACCCACCTAACTAGCCCACTGGAGAGCCATCAGGAGGCAACAGGCCAAGAACCAAAGCAGGATGCTACAGAAAGGAAACAAAGAATGAGAAGAAATTTGGTTTTAGTGAAGTCTAGAAAAATGCAAGGAGAGAGAATAAAAGATTCAGAAATTTTAAAATAAGAGAAAATCTAAGTTCTGGAGAACCAATTCCAAAAGCCCAGAATTATACAAAGGCAAAGACATTACCAAAGAAATAATCAAAGAAAACAGCCGAGACACGACTCTTTAAACAGAAAGACTCTGACTAAGGGCAGACAGCAGGAATGAACTGAGCCCTAACCTCACCGCCCTGCACAAACACCCCCTATGCAGACCAGAGGGCGGGGCAATGCCAGGTCCTTGTCCAGGAGGGGAGACAGGTCACATCAGAGTTCTCATTGACTCTGCGAGCATCAGGTGACAATGGAGCAAAGGTCCTAAGAACATTATTTCCCGGCTGAAACACAAAAGTCAGGCATGCTGTCAACCAGAGGAAGGGCAAATAAAGACATTTTTGAGCATGCAGAAAGTGAAGTCCCCTCCCCAAGGAGAAGGCAGGAGGTCATACTCAGCAAACTGCAGCCCCAGGCCAAAGCCATCCTTCTTCCCGCTTGTGCAGGAACTGAGAGCCAAGAATGGGGGATATATTTTAAATCTTTGTGGGACAAAGAAAATCAAGACAGGTGAAAACTGCATGGAACTAGACTCCCTGGTCCATAAACAGAGTCTCACTGGACCACAGCCACACCCAACTGCTGTCCTGCTCTAGGCCTTCACTGCACAGAAGCAGCAGAGTGCAGAGCCCGCGGCCTCCTCTAGTGGGTGCTTCTCAGTGCTGCCCACGGGCCCCGAGGATGCCCAGACCCCTTCCAGGGGCGTAACACTAACAGGCTACCTGCCTTTCCCATGGTGCTGACACTGCCTCACTCTAGCAGAAGGCAACGTCCTTGTGTCCCCATGCTCCTCACTGTCACACAATCACAGTAAAATAGCCAGCATCACCTATGACTGCCCTTGATAAAGCAGCAAACGTTATAAATTTTATTAAATTGCAAACCTTGAATCTTGTCCTTCCAATATTCTGTGACAAGATGGAAGCCTGCGTGAAACACTTCTGCTGCTGATCTTAAGAGGAGCTTCTGCAAGTGTGTGAGCTGCTAGCTCAACTGGCTATGCGTTCCCTGAACACAAGTTTTACTTGCAAAACTCTTTCAGACAAACTAGTATTGTTACAGACTGGGTATCTGGCAGTTATTTTCTCAAAAAATGAACAAACTAGGCCTATCACTTCAAGGAAAATTAAAAGTAGTTGTGGCTAATAATAAAATTTGGGCTTTCAGATGAAATCTAAATTTTGGAAACTTGTATCCACCTCCATGAGCCTGACAACATCCCAATACTTAAAGACATTTTAATGAGATTGGTGGTGACAGAAAAAGGTTATTTATTTCTTTTTTTGGTGAGGAAGATTGGCCCTGAGCTAACATCTGTGCCAATCTTCCTCTATTTTTTGTATATGAGATGCCACCAAAGCGTGGCTTGATGAGTAGTGTATAGGTCTGCACCCGGGATCTGAACCTGAGAACCCTGGGTTACAAAGGCAGAGAGTACGGACTTAAGCACTACGCCACCGGTCTGGCCCCAAAGGTTATTTTTTAAATAAGGTGTAATGAAATATGTCAAGATTTGGAAGATCTGCATAACTTGGTGAACCATTATCTTCCAAATGACCAACGTGGGATAATACAAACACAGGGGAAAGACCTATTCACACGCAGAACACACCACAGGGACTGCAGCCCAGCACTGAAACAACAGGGTCTGCAGACTCCACGCTGCACGCATGTCAGAGATGAACCCACGCTCATGTGAGAAGGCTCCCACACGCCTCCCTTTTCCTATCACATGTCTGCGTGAGGCTGGGTCTTCTTCATACACTTTAAACAAAACAGCAGATGCAACAGACGGAGTGCAGACGGAAGGAGGAGCATCCAGCTGTCTTTCATTTAAGCCAGATATTAAGGAGATTTGCATATGTATATAAAACAATGCTACTCTTTCTGCTAAATTTTCATCATTGATTTCTTTTGTAAAATAGTTACTTTTCAGTAAAAATTTATATGTAATACTTTATTATTTTTTTAATGAATTAAGTATTAAAAAATCATCTCAGTTACACTTTTAAAGACAATATTTCCATACAATAATTTGATAGCTATAAGCCACATATGAGAAGCTCTGTGGGGTCCTCACTAACCCTCAAGTGCCATATGGGATCCCAGCCCAAAAAGTCGGAGAACCTCTGGGAAGCACAGAGCAGAGTCAACCTTGTGGAAAGGCTTGCTATGAGGAGATGACGGACCCAGAGCAGGGGAGTAGTCCCATGAAACTGTAAAATGACCACTGAGCGGAAGCCCAAACTGGCTTAAGAAAAAAAGGGGAAAAGAACTTTTTTACGAAAAGAAAGAACTCATGCAAATAAACTTAAAATTGAAAGGAAAGAACCTCAAATCACATAAATACATATTAGTAAAAAAAACAAAAGTTCAAGTCAAAGTCAAAAAGCTGAAGCAACAGTGTTAAAACATGATGCTGACACAGCACCAACAACAGAGCAGAGTCAGAAACCCCGTGCCTGCAGTGGACACTGACTTAGCACCAAGGGGGCACCAGAGGACAGGAGTGAAAGATGGTTCTGGTCCATCAGTGATGATGGGACAACTGGACATCCACACGGCAAAACGCGACATGATTCCCATCTTACACTACACACAGATATCAATTCCAGACGGACTGCAGATATAAATGTAAAAGGCACAGCCATTAAGCTACCAGACAACAGCAGAAGAGCATCTTCACAATTTCAAAGTAAAGAAAGACCTTTTAAATCAGCAACACTGCCATAAAGGAAAAGTCTGAAAATTCTGACGCTTTAAAAGTAACACATTTTTAAAGGTCACCTTCCCATAAAGGAGAAGAGAATATTTCCTACACATATAACTGACAAAAAGCTCTTATCCAGAATATATAGACCTCCAACAAATTGGTAAGAAAATGACAAACCATCCAATACAAAAGTGGATGTGAGACTCAGGCATTCACAAAAGAGGGAATTCAAAAGTCCAGTAAGTAGATTAAAAAGTTAGCAACTTCTTTAAGAATTAAGGAAATGCAAACAAAAATTAAAAGAAGATACCAAGCATCAGTGAAGACTGAGAGCAAAGGACACGGAACTGAGGCAGGAGCCTGGCACTGTCTCCTCAAAGTGAACATCAGTATGTCCCATAACCCAACAGTTTCATGCTAGGCAGGCACCCAAAAGGGCAAGCACAAAGGCCCCAGGACACATGTCCAAGAATGTGCCCCCAGCAATGTGTGTGAGCAGCCCAAGTGGTGGCACGATGCTATGACACTGACATGGGTATGCACCGCAGTGAAGACAGTCTCATAAACAATGTCGAGAACAATACACATTACATATTGACATGGATTTCTGAAAGCACTGAATGACAGTGCTCAGGGATGCATGCCCATGTGAGGAGACCACCTGAAAGTAAAGAAGGATTGTCAGGGAAGTCTGGGGACCTGGGGGTGGGTTGGGGATTGGAGATCCTGACTGAGAGGCTGACCAGAGGGGGTTTCTCAGTAAAGGTTATACACCTGTGTTCTCTGTGATAAGTGAACTGTACATTTTACTTTGTGGACTTTGGGGGTTATGTGACATTTCACAATAAATAAAATTTTAAAAGCTAGATACGTTCACAACATGGCACACACTCCACTCTGGCAGCACTTTAGGAAGCAGAAGGTTGATTATCTGACCCTGTTGCAAGACCAGCCTCTCTTCAAGTGGCCCCGACCCCTAGGAAGGGACAGTGGCCCCATCACTCTATGTGGCCCTGTTGAGAACCACAGCTATGCAGACATCCTGGGAGAGCAGCTCAAGGCTCCTCAACATTTGGAGTGAACCCAAAGGATGTGCAAAGCATAGAACAAGCAACTTGTAACGGCAGAACAGAATGCAAACCAAAAACCTTGATAAACTGGAGGTAAACACAGCTCTCAGAAAGTGGGAGGGAAGAGGGGTTGAGAAAGCAGAGCAGGAGAAACACGGTCTTACACAGAAAGAGTGAAGATACAGACCAGACGTGGCAAAAGAGAAGAGAAAGGTTGGCACATGCTTCAAAGGCAAACAACAAACAAGTAAAAATAACAGCGGTGTGCAGGAGGGGTGAGTCTGAACTCTCCTCTCAGGCTGCTCCACAAGCCTAAGTGCAGAAAAAGATCAGAAAGAGGATCCAGGTGCCCCTGTGCCTTATGCCCTCAAAGAAGGGATTGTGGAGGACCCTACAGCATTCATGTTTCCATCACCTTGCAACCCAGATGTCCCACTGCCAGATCTGCCCCAAGACGCACAGACACGGACAGGAGAAGGTGGGCACAGGATGATTCACAGCAGGGCTACCTGGAGAAGCCCTGGGACACAAGGTCCACCCACTAGGTGCTACTCGGGGCATGCAGCATTTCTACACCATGGAGCAGAACAACGGGGATTCCTATGGAGCAACCTCCACGGGATCATCAAGGGCAGAGGGCAGCTTGGGAGAGGTGGGGATGGCTATGCTTGTATTAACAAAAGCAGAATATGCAAGGCTGGTTCAATATCCAAAAATCAATCAATGCAATGCACCACATCAACAGGCTGAAAAGGAAAAATCACATAATCCTAACAATTGATGCAGAAAAATTATCTAACACAATCCAACACTCAGGATAAAAACTCTCAGCACAACAGGAGTACAGGGGAGTATCCTCAACGTGATAAGGAACATCTCCAACAGCCTATAGCTAACATCACTCTTATCAGTGAAAACCTGAACGCTTTCTCCCTAATGTGCGGAACAGGCGAGGATGCAAGGATGTCCCCTCCCACCACTGGACATCAGACTGGAAGTTCTAGTCAGGACAATAAGGCAAGAAAAGGAAATAAAAAGACATACAGATTGGAAAGGAAGAAACAAAATAAAACTTTGTATGTGATGATAACGTGACTATCTAGAAAACTGCAAGGCATCTACCAAAAACTCCTAGAGATAATGAGGTCAGTAAGGTTGCAGAATACCAGATCAACACACAAAAATCCACTCTTTTTCTACAAACTAGCAACGAACATGTGGAAACAGAAATACAAACACAATACGATTTACCATTGCTCCAAATAAAAATGAAATACTTACATATAAATCTAAAAAACAAAAAAACCTATAAAAATTTTAGAAAAAAATGTAGGAGAAAATCTTCAAGACCTAGAGCTAGGCAAGGAATTCTCAGATGTGACACCAAAAGTACAACTGACAAAAGAAAGACCTGATAAACTATCTCAACAAAACTATAACCGTCTGCTCCTTGAAAGACCGAGTGCAGAAGGTGAAGAGACAGTCAGATGGAGGAGGATCGGCACGCAGAATAAACACTAGAACAACAATTCACCACACACGATCCGTCAGAGCACAGACACAAGACACTGCACCACAGCAGAGAGGAGAGCTGGCTATGGGAACTGGGGCGCGCAGAGCGGATCACCTGCCAGGGCGTTTCCAAAATCAGAGTCAATCAGAGCCGGCATGCTTTAGCATGATGAACAGCCATTTTAAAAAGCAAAATAACACAAGAGAAATGATCTCATGCACTGTCTCGCTAAGAAAGATGATTTTGTGAACATGCTCCAGGGTGTGTGGAGTGTGTGTTGAGGGGAGAGATGGAGACTGCCTTTCTCACCATGGGAAGCTGTCAGGACATTTCAGAAACAATGGCCTAACTGGTTAACCCAAGGTTTGTGGTCAGATATATCTAGGTTTCTCAAACTATAAAATATGGAAATGAACCATTCTCATATTAAGAGCTTAGGATAACATCTGACACCTCGCCCAGAGCTCAATCAATGATCCTTAACTACTCTTCTCTGAAGGCTAGGGAGGGTGGGTCTGAAGATGGAGACCCCAGGAAGCATGTTACTAATGCTGGAAACCTCTGAAGGTGGCATTCATCTAGGGCACTCAGTGGGATGTTCTCAACGCTTCTCTTGAAGACACTCTGTTATCTGGAGTTCAGTTCTACTGCTGTGCGCCTCCTCCTCCTCTGAAGGAGCCATCTCCTCTCGTTGTTGCTTTACTCCTAACAAAGGGTGAGGTCCTGCCACTTCCAACTGCAGGCTGGCCAAGAGCCACACTGATGCAAACTCATGAAAAGATGTGCCACCCAGGCCAGCGGCTGAGCACTCAGCAGGCTGTGAGGTCCCTGGGAGAAGCAGCCAGGGCTTATGGGCCAGGACCTGACCTGGGAGAAAGGAGTGTTGGCACAGGCCCTGCCCATGTTCCACTGCAGGTGGAGGTCACCTGGATGCCATTCTAGACGCGCCCCAACTGACATGTGTGCACAGGCCATCTTTCACAATCACACCGACTTGTGAAAAACCTGCAAACAGCCCAAATATCCCCCATCAAGAGAACAGACAGACTGTGGTGGTACCGTGACAGCACACTGTGTGATTAAGGTTCCTATGGTACCAGAAGTCAGAATGGAAGTGATGGGGGGATGGACAATTGTCTTCCTTTCGGTGGTCACACAGATGTACGTAACGAGCAACCCATCCTTAAGCACACATAAGGTGGGTGCCATTTCCTGCACCACTGTTGACACATGAGGGCTTTGCATTTAGGGGTCTCTGCTACCCTGGAGCTTCAGATGAGACTGGCTGTTCCACTGAGGTCCTACACCTGATACACAGCATACTGGCCACCCACTACCCTACCTGCCACACCACACCTCTGAAAGCCTCTGTGCCACCTCAATACCCAGAAGCAGAACAGCAGGTGACATTACCTCGGCGTGCAGCCCTGTCTGTGAAACCCCTCGCACACATAGGCTCAGGGGTGAGGTGCCCCTCCCCTACACCTTAGCTGGGGCTTGCAGAGCAGCAGCAAGTCTTCACTCAGGCCCGCTACCCTCATGTGTATTTGATCATTTCTCCCAAGAGCACTTCTGAGTCTCCTCCAGGCCTGTGCTTCCAGAGGGTGGTGAGCAGACATACAGAGGCTGGTGGCAGGACACGGCCTTGGCTGATGCATTGCTGTGAACACAACTGTAAGGCATGCTTCAGTCGCCCAATGACACTCACAGGTAGATCTTTTATTAGAGATTCTAAATTAAGAAGTGATGGCTGCCACCACAGGAAATTCGACTTAGACACCTTTCCTGCGAGTTGGTTCAAAAAAGCTTTAATGGTTACTTTGCTGATGGGCTTTTCACCATGAGACCACGCAGCCAGGAGAACTGAGGACTCAGAACCACCGTCCTCAGGGGCAGTGAAGGCCCAGGGCCAAGGCAAGGGCAGGTGCCCAGGAAACACTCATTGAATAAACACACACCCTTCAAGACGGGATCACCAGGCCTCTGCGTAGAAATCGCTGACATGCCTGCATTCCCTGAGACTTTCCCACAAGGTTCAGATAATAACCACTGCCTCTGTAACACTGGTGGGAACCCGGAAATTCCACGAGATATGAGGTGCCTGCCTACAAGAGGTGCCTTCTAAGGAAGGGGAAAGGAAGAAGCCACCGCCCGATGAAGCAGCTGCTGGAACACAGCGTGTCCTCGAGGTCCTTCTGGGGTGTAGCTGACACGTCCCTGCGATGCATCCCACTCTGGACAACTATCAACACTTTTGTGCCACTGCCAGGATGGTCTGACTGTATGGCAGGACAAAGCAAAGGAGAGATGACAAAAGGGTCTTGTACAAGTAAAACATTTTAGACATAAAGGAACATCTTCCCATGAGAAAACAACTGCAAATACCAAACAGAGCAGACCGGGGTGAAGACAGCATGCAGAGCATCACCCTCGGTGTGATGAGCAGCTCGGATTCTCCGTCCACGGGCCACACACAGTGAGGGCCAAGGGTTCATCTGGAGCACTCACACAGTGTTCTGCTACACAATATACTAGCACGTTCCAGACAATTCTTACAGAAACAACGCATATGTCTCCTCCCTCTTTCAGCCTCAGTTGGGTGTGCTGACATAGGCAGCTCTGAGCACATGGCCATTTCAGGAAACCCAGGACTCCAAGTGGCCTGTCCTGCAGCCCCATGCCCCACAGTGGCATTTCCACCTCACCACCTTGTCCATGTCTCCACGCCCTGTCTTCAGACTTACATTCCTGCACTGGCGTCTTGGCAGAGACAAGAGGCAGTTAGGATGCACATCTACAGGAAACTGCCACTATCTGCAGAAAGGCTGCCCCACGCACATCCTGACCAAGAGCACCAGGGTGCCCAGTCTCCCACCCTTGCCAAAACTACTTTTAAAAAAGATTAACATCAACCTACTGGGCCCACATGATCATACTGGTGTACATGGCTGCCTGTCCATGTACATCTTTTCCCGTCTGACCATCTGCACCCCTCAGTCAGTCATCTGCTTTGCAGGTGCTGGCTGTGCTCTCCTGTGAGCAGGTATGGTGCTTCCAGGTGGCATACATTTTTTCATCTTAGTAGTTACATATTGACTTAGAGTGTATTAAGAAAGAGACTGTTACTCAGAGCAAGCCTAAGAGAGCGAGTGAGTGAGCCAGTTCAAGGGCATCACAGGCCAAGTGGTACGTAAAACGGGCCTGAGTCACACAAGTGGGACTTGACCATAGGAACCACACGACGCTTATTCCTTGCACCTTTGTTCTCACCCAGCTAGCGTGAGCCTGGACCTGTGCTCAACCATGTGTTGAATCCCAGCCTGTGAGACACACCTGCTGAGTGCATGCCCTATCTTCCCAAGCTCACTGTCACACGCAGGACACACCGAATGCAGCCATGAGTGACCTCCTGGCACACCAGTGTCGCCACATCACTCCACCGTGTCCATCACAGGACACTAAGGCCTGTCTGGCTGTCAGGACACACAGTGCAGATGATGCCCCCAGATACATCCTTTGCTGGGCTGGGGTGGGCACCTCTGCAGCCCCCACAACATGCCTCTCCCCTGCAGCCCAGCACATCCATCTGTCCATGCCGGGCATCATCAAGGCCACTCACCCTGTCCACATGCTGCTCCAAGTGGCCGCACCCTGTCTGACTCTTCCTTCAGTGCCACACGGCAATGTTCCCCAGGACAAAACTCAAACCAGGATAATCATCTGTTTACAGGGGATCTTGACAAATGCTGACTGGCTGCCAAACTAAAACATGAGTTTGAAAAGGACCTGTCTGTATTGGAAATACTGTATTCACAATACTCTTTGGTTTTCTAAAACAAAAGGTCCTGTGCAGAAAAGCTACCAAAAAAACTACCCTCTTTGCTTTCTTTATGTTGCAAGAATCACTGGGTAAAATAATAATTTCCCTGTTTTAACTGCAAGTTTTGTTAAGTGGATGCTTGGAACAAAACATGCCTAATTTGTAACAACAAAATCATCCAGAAATAAACCCATAATGAAGCCACCTCCTTCCCCTCAAAGTCACTGTCGACTGGCCAGACTTGTCCTGTCCTAGATCACCAGAACAGGGCTAGGCATGAACCTGGCTGAATGTTTAGGGCACACGGAGGCTGACAAGCTGGATGGCCACAGAAAGTGCTTGCAGAAGAGGCCACAGCCCTGCTGCCTCCTGGCTGCTGACAGCGTGGTGGGTGGGAGTGGCTGTGTTGCACAAGTGTGTGTATAGAGTCCTGCGATGCAATGGGAGTCTCATGTTTCCTTAGGAACCCTACAGGCAGATCTTCTGGTTCTCCCAGCCCTTCCTGAGGCTCTGGCTTCACTGGCCGCAGCCTGAAATAACAGAAATCTCAGTCCAGGACTACTCACCTTGATCAACCTCCTTCTTGGTCCAGAACTGCTGACCCTTGCAAAATCAAACAAAAAGCTTCTCCTGGATGAGACAGCAAAGTATCTGAAGAAATTACGTTATTTTCTCCATATTAAGAGGGCATTAACGGAGAGAATATATTTAAAATACATTTACCCAAATACCTTACTTCCTGTAGAAAGGAGCAAAGCAGCTTTATGTGTAACAGCCATAAACAACCAAATGTCCACCCACAGATGGGCAGATAAGCGAGCTGTGCAGTGATCAGATCACGGGAGACAACTCAGCAATAAAAAAAAAAAAAAATGGACTACTGTGCACACACCATCATGGGTGAATCCCAAAGAGAACGTGCAGAGGGAGCGAACCCAGACACCCATGGGGCATCCGTGTCTGCTAACAGTTTAACTCTGTTTAGATGAAGGCCCAGAACAGGCAACGCTTTGCCACAGCGAGAGGAATCCACCACGAGGCGTGGGAGGGCTGACTGCAAAGGGGCTCACAGTCTCCCAGGTCTCTACCTTGGAGGGGTGGGAGTTACTTGGATGTATGCATTCACACTCAAACTGTACACTTAAAACTCGTGCAGTTTATTCATGTCTAAATTATACCTAAATTTAAAAAGAGAAAAAATATACATTTACCTCAAGAAAGCATCAGTAGTGGGTTGAATGGTAGGCCCCATCCCAAAAGATATACCCACAAGGTACCTGTGAATGTGATGCTGTTTGGGAAAAGGGTCTGCGCATGTGTAACTAAGTGAATCTCGAGATGAAGTCATCCTGGATCATCCGGGCAGACCCTAAATCTAATGACAGTATCCTTATAGAGAAGGGAGAGGAAGATGAGGAAAGGAGGCGGCCAGGTGAAGTCAGAGAAGAGACTGGAGGGATGCGGTGACAAGCCAAGGAATGCCAGGAGCCACTGGAAGCTGGAAGAGGCCAAGGAGAACTCTGCCCAGGAGGCTTTGGAGGGAGCACGGCCCTGCCAGCACCTCAATTTAAGAATTCTGGCCTCCAGAACTGGGAGACTGCATTTCTGTTGTCTAAGCCCCCCAGTGTGTGGTTAAATATCACAGCAGCCCTAGGAACTAACACAACATCTGTGCATAATAAAGAAACTCGTGGATTGTCCTATGACTGACCACTTGCTTCCTAAAGCCAAGAAGGATGGCTTCTCCCCTGTGTCCTCAGGCCTCAGTGACATCACCGACGTGGTACGCAGCAGCTCATACGGCCGGCCAGCAGAGGCTGCACTCTGGCTCTCCGTCTTACTCAGTATGACCCCTTAGACCCCTGGAGTAAGGTGGCACACCAGTCTCTGGGGTCACCTCCACCCAGAGGAACAGCCCCAGGCCTGGAGTGCTGACTGCTCCTCTTAACCATAGCAGCCGACTCTGAATGTGGCTATTCTCTGCCAAGGAGCAGAAACTGGGCTTTGTTTACAGTAAACTGAAAAAGGTCTCAGCTGAGCCCAAAAATGAGGCTGGCAGGCACTTGCTGCCCCTCTCTGGAGAAGGGGAATTGCTGGGCAGGGACCCAGACAGGCCCTCACCCCAGCTCAGACCAGGGCTAACAAGCGGTGGTGCTCATACTCCCTGCCAGGGCTGGGCCCATCCAGGAGCTAGGAACAGTTTTCACATCTGTAAATGGTTATACAAATACCTACATAATATCCTCCTCAACAGTGCCCCTTAGGCTGCAAAACCTGAAATATTTGTTACCTGGCCCTTTAAGAGAAAGATTGCTGGGGCCAGCTGGGGCCAGCTGGTGGCACAGTGGTTAAGTTTCAGCGATCCACTTTGGGATCCCAGTGTTGGTAGGTTCAGATCCCAGGCACGGACCTACACACTGCTTATCAAGCCATGCTGTGGTGGCATCTCACATACAAAATAGGAACACTGGCACAGATGTTACCTCAGAGCCAATCTTCCTCAAGCAAAAAGAGAAAGACCGGCAACAGATGTTAACTCAGAACCAATTTTCCTCACCAAAAAAAGGAAAGAGGAAAAAAAAAAGATTGCCAACCCCAAGCAGCTCTGTGTCCAAGCAGTTAAGTTCATGGACTCCAGTTCAGCGGCCCAGAGTTTCACTGGTTCGGATCCTGGGCAATGATGTAGCACTGCTCATCGAGCCATGCTGAGGTGGTGTCCCACAGAGAAGAACTAGAAGGACCTACAACTAGAATACACAACTATGTACTGGGGGGATTTGGGAGAAGAAGAAAAAAGAAAGAGGAAGATTGGCAACAGATGTTAAAAAAAAAAAGACTGCCAACCTCTACACCAGACAAACGTGCCTAACAGGACAGGTCATGGACAGAATCCTCATTTCCACAAGATAGCTCTAAGGTCTACTGAAATGGAAAGGTAGAGACTGATGGGGAAAAACAGGCTATAAAATAGGATGATCTCATTTTTGCTACAAATAGAAAATATATAAAATATAATTTACCTATGAAACAAGAATCCAGAAGCTATCAGCACTGGTAATCTGAGCAGTAGGAATGTGTTTTTTAGAAAGTTTTACTTATTTGTGTTTTCTAAGTTTTTACCATGTACATATATTGTTTCTATAATCTGATTACAGAAAAAAAAATAGAATGTCAATGTGCACTAACACTTTCTGTTACATTTCATGTTTTACTAACCATTTAGCTTACATGATCTGGATAAAACCCTATGAGGTAAGTAGGATGTCTACTTCACAGGTGAAAAACTGGAAGTTAAGAAAGTGCAAACGAAGTGCCCAGGGCTAGCAAGCGAGATGCTTGGAGAGCAGAACAGAACCCCTGGCCAGCTAGAAACTGCCTCCAGTGCTGCCTGTCAAACTCCCTTTCAGTCCATAATCACAACAAAAGATGAAGTTTTACTATTAAGGTAAAAACCATGTATTAGATAATAAAAGGACCTTAGACACATGTGAATTCCTCCTGGACACAAGAAAAGGAGTAAGATGTGGCCAAGTTTGCTTTAAGGCTTATGCCTGCCAATTAAAACAAAAGAAAACCAAAAAAAAAACCCCAACCATGAAACTTTTTTTTAAAAAGTTGCAAACTGGCCAAGTCAGTCCACAGCAGTGCACCAAGGTCAGATTCTAAAGCCCTACAGTCCACAGCACCTGTCCTGCACCAGGTAGATTTACATTAGTTAAGTGTCAGGTGTAAAAGCAGTTCTTTTTCAAAGCATTCCAGGCATTTGGAGTCTCCTTAAGTTTGTTTAAAATGTGTTATTATATTTTATGATTTCTGCATAAGAAATATTTCCTATCCTTATCATTTACAACAAAGTAACAAAGAATAATGGCTAACATTCATTAAAATGTTTTAAGTATACAGAAAAGCATAAGAATGTAACAAACCCTCATGTATGCACCATCTGTTCATTTTGCATATTTGCTTTGGAATTTTTTTAATATAAAAAATATTACATACATAGTTGAAGCCCTTTATATAACCCCAATCCTGCTCTCATTCCTCTTCCTTTCCAAAGATTTTGGATTTTGATGCTAATCTCTCCCATACATGTTTTATACTATGCTACATGTAAACCCATGAACATCGTTTTTGATGTTTTTACAGGAAACACACTGCACCGGTCCGCCCACACCTTGTCCCCTCCACATTATGCTTTGGGGATTTACCCATGCTTGTTACATGCAGTTCCACTTCATTTATTTTAATTGCAATGTGGTGTTCATTGCCTGAAAAATGCCCATTCTCTTGTTGACTAGTGTTCAGTTCCAACTCTTTGGTACTACAGACAATGTTACAATGCACATTTGTCCATACACTTCTTTATATATATAAGAGTTTCCTTCAAGGTTTACAACTAGAAATGGAACTGCAAGAAACTAACTGTAAATGCTTTTACAAATGTGATGAAGCCTCACACAGTACAGCCATTCACAAACATGCCCTCCTTTACTGCTGGTTAGGGCATATGTCTCAACATTACACAATTATCAAGAGATCATGGTTGGGAAAGGTAGAAAAATACTTTTAATCTAAAAGACTCTTATGGAACAAGATCAGGTTCTACAAAAAGAGTCAATAATCAAAAACTTCCATTTAAATAAAAATTGCAAACTCAAGTGGTAACATGAGGCTCTCCCTGGGCAAAACATCTAAGATAAAGTCTAGTAACAGCTGAGATGAGGGGATGACAGCCCAGATGGCTCCGGACCTCCAGACGCCACACAGGGAAAGCAGAGAGAGAAACGTTCTCCTCAGGAGATGATCTATAGCTTTTACCCAACTCTTAGGGAGTCCATGGCCCAAAAAGGTTTAGATGGGTGTTTTTTCTTTCTGAAAGTGCACAGTAACATGGCAAGTGAATAGCAGATGCACTCAAATGAAGCACTAGAAGAACATTTTACTTTCCCAATCCAACTTCCAAACAGACTAAAAGTTTACCAACACATCCAGAGAGACTTAACCATACTATAAATTTCAGACTTTTTTTTTTTTTAAAGATTGGCATCTGAGCTAACATCTGTTGCCAATCTCCCCAAAGTCCCCCAGGACGTATTTGTATATCCTAGTTGTGCTATGTGGGACGCTGCCTCAGCATGGCCTGACGAGAGCACATCCAGGATCTGAACCGGCGAAACCCTGGGCCACTGAAGCAGAGCGCATGAAGTTGACCACTCAGCCAGGGGGCCAGCCCCTATTTCAGATTTCTTTAACCCAGAAAAAAATCATACATTATAACCCAAGTCATATGACTAATGTTACTTATACACAATATAGAAAAAAGGAAAGAAAAGAAAAGAAAAATTTGAGATTTCCACTGAGAAACGAACGTCTAAAGCCCAAGTCCACAGTTTGTTTCTGAGGAGAAAGAGCAGGTGAGACCAATGGAAAACACTGGGGCTCTGATGCAACCAGGAAACGGGGACGAGAGGGAGAGCAGTGCTGTTGTTCTGCTTCTCTCCATGTTACCACATCACAGGGTCCTTCCTTTTAAGTTATTAGGTAAAGTAATCAGGCAGTCAAGCTAACAGGAGCAAGCAGACAAGGTAAGTTGGAACAGGGCCATCTGCAGAGTCCTCCAGGTGCACCAATGATGCCCTCGTCTGCACAGACCCCACCGAGCCATCCCATTCCCACCTCCCAGAAGGACAGTGTGGGCGGTGAGACCGAGGCTTGTCACCTTAGCAACAGCTCTAAACATATGTGCAGTGACACCAACTGATTTCTGAAAGCTGTAAATAGAGGATAATGGCATAAAAACCCCAGATTACAACAAGGACCACCCACCCCTCCCCTCTCTACCCACCCACGCCTTAAAATCCCACTGCTAACACAGAGCAATTCCATGTACGCAAACGTGCTTTTAATCCCCGGATGTACCAGACATTCTGAATAATTATGTATCTACAGAAAACAAAATAAGGCCCTTGGATTAATGATCTTTGTGCAAACTCATGTACGGACATGAAGTGGCCACGAGACGGCAGAGTCTGTGGCACAGGACAGTGAGCCTGAGAGCAGCTGCAGTCCCCGCAGGGATTTCTGGGGCTTTGCTGACCCACAGTCTACTCATGCCCTCCTCCCCACGTGGTCAGCTGATCCTCTCTCAGGCCCACCCCTTCCAAGGTTGCTGTGAGTCACTCAGCACCTGGCTGCAAAGCCCAAGTGGGTACTGACAGGTTGGCTCCACAAACCAGCAAGTCACAACAGAACAGGAGAAAGGTTGGCGGGCCTGCAGCCTGGGGAAACCAGCCACAGAGAGACGGTCCAGGCCAGACCACATACTCCCAGTAAAGCAGAGCAACAGTCCAAGGTGTCAGCCTCAGAACTCATTTCTATCTGTGGGAAACAGTCCATTTCATCTTGGTGGAAGAAAACGTGGAATTGGAGATTCTGAGACCTTGGAATGAGATCACTTAGCCTAGGATAAACCAATACTATAAACAGGTATGCTCCAGACCAGGCTTGCAGAGAAACAGCCCTATGTGAACTAAGCAGAAGGCCTGCTTAGTTCAGGCCTGACTGAACAGAAGATAAACTGGCATAACTTCATACCAATCCCCACCTCATCTTCAGTAAGATCCTAAGTATCCATCCTAGTCTTCTTCCAGCGTGTGATGTGGTGAAGAATAATATGTGTTTTCCTTATTTCCTTTCTACCATATTTTTAAAGCATTACACAGAAAACTAGGCAAATAAATCTCCAAGCATGAGCTGACATTTTTAAGAGAAAAAACAAACTTGATATTTCATGTTGCAAAAATCTGGGGCTGGCCCAGCAGCGTAGTGGCTTGGTTCTCATGCTCCACTTTGGCAGCCTGGGGTTTGCAGGTTTGGATCCCAGGCAGGGACTTATACACAGTTCATCACACCATACTGTGGTGGTGTCCCACACACAAAATAGAGGAAGACTGGCAGAGATGTTAGCTCAGCAACAATCTTCCTCACATGCACAAAAAAAATCTATGGGCCCTACAGATACACTTCTCAGTACAGTCATCATTAAAATTAAATACTAAAATTACAAAGAAACACACAATCACATGTTAAAACTGAGATGTTAAAAATGTTCTTGTGGGGCCGGCCTGGTGGCGCAGCAGTTAAGTGCACACACTGCACTTCAGCAGCCCAGGGTTCTCCTGTTCAGATCCCGGGTGCGGACATGGCACTGCTTGACAACCCATGCTGTGATAGGCATCTCACATATAAAGTAGAGGAAGATGGGTATGGATGTTAGCTCAGGGCCAGTCTTCCTCAGCAAAAAGAGGAGGATTGACAGCAGATGTTAGCTCAGGGCTAATCTTCCTCAAAAAAAAAAAAGTTCTTCTGAGAAATTGTTTTTACAGAATAATCAAACTTTTGTTTACTCAAAGTGTCTTTCTGAAGTGATGTATCCCAAAATGGCAAAGGGGTAAAGGAAAGGAAGGGCAGGACGGGAAGGAAGAGAAGGTCTGCACCACGTGTCCTGAAAAAGATATCATTTACACGCTTTGTAATTCTGAGCTCGGGATACAAAACCAAGAGAAATTATGTACTCAATGTCTGTTCACAAATCTAAGTGCATTTTGTTTAAGCAATATCTCAGTTTCTGAGCAGATACATTTCTGAGCAGATACAATCGACATTTATAAACTCCAACACTGTGGTTGTTTTAAAGATCCAGCTATTTCAGCTGCATCTGTGGCTAATTCTTTCAAAGTAAAAGTCAATTCAGATTTGTCTTTTTATACGAAATTTCTTAAAAGTCAGAGTACGCAGGTGTTCCTCTGTGTGTGGGTTGGGGGCCAGGTAGAGGGAGAGACAGCGACAGTGGAGGGGGTACACGCAAGCCCAGAGTCTCATCTTGGATTGACAACCTGCTAGAGAAGAACCTGGTTCACAATTTCACTCCAGTGAGAAAACACAAAATAACAACCAGTCTTAACCTGTTGGTCAGTTACTGCCTGATAAGAAGCTTTTTATAAGCCATATTTGGTACCTTCGCAGAGAAAAATTAACAGGTTTATTCCCAAAGATTCACCATTGGTGTTTCTCAAGGAAGCACCTACAACTCTGAGAAGGAAACCAAAGGTGGTGACAGGTCAAGCCAGACCTCACTCCCGCTCCCGTTACCCATGCATTTTCTCTTCCAGTGTGCTCTGTGCTCTGCTGGCTATGTAGGACTCCGCTCCTTGCTCCAAAGACTCGAGTAAACTAATGGAGTAGAGGGAAAGAAGGCGCCTTGGGAACTACAGATGATGGGGCTGTTTCAGGTCCAGGGAACCCGCAAGTCAGACGCTGGAAGCACACAGGCGTGGCTATGGATGTGGACACAGCATCAACAACTCCACTGCTCACTGGCTGAAATCATGAGCAAGCAATTTAATCCGTGTCTCGGTTTCCTCGTCTGTAAACTGGGAAAAGCCACTGTCCTCCAGGGCCATGCGGAGCACAGGCGAGTGCTTGGTACACGGTACACACTGGCAATTGTAACTAATGACAGCGTCCCACCCCCTTCAGTCAGTGACTGGGGTTTAACGATCCATTTCAAATTACATTTGCACGGTGCTTTACTTTCATACGTTATTTTATTTAGAGCCTCTAACTAGCCTCAGCTGAACAGATGGTATTATTTCCACTTTACGAACGAAGGCAGGGCTGAGATAATCCAAAGACACACCCTCGCTGGCATGTTTTGCCAGCCAAACCTCCAGGCAGGGCCTCCAGCTGGGGAGCTCTCAGGACAGCCACAGGGTCAGCACGCTCTCAGTGAACAGACTGACACCGACTCTATCCTTCTGGGGATAAAATAACTCCACCTTCCAAAATAATCCATGAACAAAGGAGTCTTGCCCTTCCCTTGTCTAAAAGCTAACTCAGTCTTAAGGATAAAGCCTCAGTATTTCTTCAAGGCCTGGAGATCAGCTCAGGAGGGTCAGGGGACATGAGAATAAACCTGGCCAGGAGCAAGGGCTGACTTGCTGGGAAGAGCTCGACTGTGGCCTTCACAATGACGGGGAGAGCACTCGAGCGTCTGGGTGAAAGATGAGGGCAGCAAGATGATTTCAGCAGTAGCACCCTCGCTAGTAAAAAAGTAAAAGGACACAAATACAGAGGTGGAAAACTTGAACAACTTTGAAAATTTCTGTCTTTAACTTTGAGTAAACACTAAACTGTATTTTCTCTGGTCTCATTACAAAGCTTCTTATGGAAAACTCCAGTAAAAAAGAACAGTTGGAAGAAGTGAAAGTCACAGAAGAAAGATATAAACCCACACACTACATAATCAAAACGAATAGACAAGGAGCCTGAGGAGAGGCAGCCTGCGTTGGGAGGGGCTCCAGGTATCTAATAAGGTAAGAGCCTTTCCCTATAACTCCATGCCGACAAATAGAAAGCTCAAATCCAATATGTGAGAACTAAATGTTCATTAATCACAAAAGCAAGAGGACTAAGCAAGTCCAGTTAAAAGACAGTTCATCAGACTAGAATGGAAAAGGTACCTATGCAGCTCAGGATGAGTGAGGGATATCTAGAACACAAAGCTCCAGAAAGATCTAGAGAAGACACCCCAGGTAAACACCAAGCAGAAGAGCCATGGCTGCTGCATTCATATTGGACACAGGCCTGAGCCAAAACACAACTCACGAAAGAACATCAGTCACCATAACAGTAAAACGCAAAGGGGTGTCGGGGGGGGGGGAGAGAAAGAAGACAGTCCCAAATATCTACGCACAGAGTAAGACAGTCTCAAAGTAAAGAGCAAAAGTGACCGAACAGGGAAAACAGATGCAGCCACACTCACAGGAGTCAACCTTAAAGTACCTTTCAGAAACCAATGAACGGGCCAAGGAGACAACCCCACCACAAATGAGAAGATCTGAACACAATAGCCAGCTTGATCCAATGAGCACATACAAAACATGCCAGCAAATAATTGCACAATGCCCACTCTCTTTAAGGACACAAGGAACAGACAGCCATGAAAACTAACCCCACACACGTCCAGAGCAAGTCTAAAAACTCTGAAAGTACCAACCTCTCACACCACAATGCAGTTTGGAGGCGGAAGGCAGGGAAGACCATGAACACTTCCATCTGAGGGTAAGAAATGCACTTCTAAGTCCAGCATCAGAGAGGAAATCAGTGGGAATTAAAAATCTTCAAAGTGGGGAATGACAAATGCTACAGAGTCAATTGGGAAATCCAGGTGAAGTGGTTCTTAGAGGGAAATGTATTTACTTCCAGAAGGCGTCCCAATAAAGAGGTTAGAGATATCAGAATATACCCAAAAGCACAGGAGGGAACCATGATGAAGGTAAGAACATGAAGTAAACAAAAAGCAAACAAGTCTGGTGGGTGTTTGTTTTAAACAAGCCATGAAGCAGACAAGCTAAGTGATGGAGAACTAGCTAAACAACGCAGCAGGAAGCAGGAAGGCAGGTGACCATGTGCAGCCACCGGCCAGACCCTAACTGGGATGAAACACTAGGCCCCAGAGGTCTTTCCATAGTGGAGCAGGAGACGAGACAGAAGCTTACTCAAACAGAAAGACGACAATCACTGATGGAAAAGAGAGGGGAGTTTATAAAATCAATAAACACATATTATACATTCATATCAGTCAGGGTTCAATCAGAGACACAGGTACATATTAAATAGGCACTATATATTAAGAGATTTATTGCAAGGTATTGGCTTTCAGGATTGTGAGGGCTACCGAGGCAAGTCTGAAAGCAACCTGGGGCAGCACTTGGGCTCTGCAAGTCTCAAGGCCTCATCACAGACAGAACCGGGCCGCCCACATCACCAAGGATGATCACCTTACTCACATCACTTACTTACTCACTGACTGTACCGCAGGTCCTAGACAGTGCAGAAGACAAGAAAAGGGAAGAGAAGGTATACAGAATGGAAACGACTAAGTGAAACTGTCTTTATTCACACTGGACATAAACATCTATGCAGAAAATTCTATGGAATCTATTTTTTTTAAAAACTACTACAATGAGTTTAGGAGCCAGCCTGGTGGCGCAGCGGTTAAGTTCGCACGTTATGCTTCTCGGTGGCCCGGGGTTTGCCAGTTTGGATCCCGGGTGCGGACATGGCACCGCTTGGCAAAAGCCATGCTGTGGCAGGCATTCCACGTATAAAGTAGAGGAAGATGGGCATGGATGTTAGCTCAGGGCCAGTCTTCCTCAGCAAAAAGAGGAGGACTGGCAGTAGTTAGCTCAGGGCTAACCTTCCTCAAAAAAAAAAAATACAATGAGTTTAGCAAAGTTGCAAGATAACTCACTATTTTTAAAAAATCAAATTGTATTTCTATACACTACCAACAAACAATAGGAAATAATTTTTTTTAAAAAAATACAATTACAATGGTATCCCCAAAATGAATTACTTAGGGATAAATAAAATTTGTGTAAGGCCTCACTAAACAAACTTGATTCTATATTGATGGTGATTCTCTCCAAATTGATCTATAGATGCAAAACAACCTCAATCAAAATTCCAGCTGACCCTTTTTTGTACTAATTGATGAGTCGATTCTGAAATGCATATGGAAATGAAAAAGGACCTAGTACAGCCTAAACAATGTTGAAAAAGAACAAAGTACGAACACATACACTATCTGATTTCAAGACTTGCTCTATCCTACAGTGATCAAGACGGTGTGATGCTGCATGAGGACGACCCACAGACACACTCAACTCATTTTCCACGAAGGTAAAACCACTGAATGGAAACAGTGATCTTGTTCACAAGTGGTGCTGGGATAAGTGCATATCCTTTTGCCCAAAAAAATGGACCTTTAACTTTATACAAAAATTATGTCAAAATGGACGACAGAACTGAATATAAGAGCTAAAACTACATAACTTCTAGAAGAAAACATAAAGAAACATCTTTGTGATGCTAGGTTAGACAAAGATTTCTTAAGACACAAAAAGCATGAAGTTTCTAAGAAAAAAATTGTTAGCTTGGACTTTACCAAAATAAAAATTTGTGCTCTTCAAAAGATACTGTTGGGGCTGGCCCTGTGGCCGAGTGGTTAAGTTTGCGAACTCTGCGGCAGGCGGCCCAGTGTTTCGTTAGTTCGAATCCTGGGTGCGGACATGACACTGCTCATCAAACCACACTGAGGCGGCGTCCCACATGCCACAACTAGAAGGACCCACAACGAAGAATATACAACTATGTACCATCAGGAGTTTGGGGAGAAAAAGGAAAAAAAAATAAATAAAATCTTTAAAAAAAAAAAAAAAGACACTGTTAAGAAAATAAAAAGACAAGCCACAGACTGGGAGAAAATATCTGACTAACATAAATCTGGTAATTGATTCTCTAAAGTACAGAATATATAAAGAACACTCAGTAAGACAACTCAATTTTTAAAAATGGACAAAAATGACAGATATGAAGGAAGAGATACTTCACCAAACAAGATACAGAGATGACCCAAAAGGCGGGCAGGGGTACAGAAAAAGATAACCAACCTCATTTGTCATCAGAAAAGAGGAATTAAACCCACAATGGAATACCACCAGAGAGCCACCAGAACGGCCACAGCTAAAAAGACTGACAATAGCGAAGGACGGTGAGGATGGAGCAAGTGGGACAGGAAGCTAGAGAGCCACTTTGGAAAACAGTTTGGCAGGTTCTTTAAAAGTTAAACATTCTCTACCATATGACCCAGAAATCCCAGTCCTAGTTATTTACCAAAGAGAAAGTAAAACATATAGCCACACAGAGTTTTGTATGCAACTATTCATAGCAGCTTTATTCATAATAGTTAAAAATTGGAAAATATGCAAATATCTACAATTGTCAATTGGAAAAACACATGACTTACGTATCCAGTGGAATGGCATGCTGAGTGAAAGAAACCAGTCACAAAAGACTTCACATTGCATGACTCTACTCATATTAAGTTCTAGAAAAAGAAAACCTATAATGACCCAAGCACATCAGTGGTTTCCTGGGTCCAAGGGATAGGAGGAGGATTTTGACTGAAAAGGAGTCTTTTTGGGATATGGAGATATTCTATGTCACGACTGTGGTAGTGGGACATGACTGTACTGATTCTGTTAAAACATATCACATTGTACACTTAGAACTGTTGAATTTCATTGTATTTAAAGTAAACCTCAGCAAAGCTGAGAAAGAGAGGGCAGGAGAGGATGTAGAGACAAAGATATGACCATCACCACTGCAGAGGGAAGCAAAGAAATGAGGTAGCAGCTAGCAGTAAAGTAGGGTTGGATTTCTTCTGTAAAGAGGACAAGGGCAGCATGTTTGCAGGCTGATGAGAGCATCTCACGCACGCCTGGGGGAGGGGGCAATGGGGAGTGCTCCTGGAAGCTGTGTCGTTCAGGGAGTTGGGAATGGTGGCATCCAGTGTCCTGCGGGGCAGCAGCGTCAGCAGGAGTGGATAGAGGGTGGCTTCGGTACCCAGCAGACAGCAGAGCCCGCAGGCACACTGGGAGGAGCACAGAGCTTCTCTAGAGTCAAAGTGCCAGCAATTCCAATGGCTGCCTCAGGGGATGGGGCAAGAAACTGCTGCAGAGCAGGAAGGAGGCCAACTTGTCCTGCAAACCTGCATTACGCCCCACGGGAAATAACCAATTCTCCTAAGTTGACACATGCAGTCACACTTAAAGAGGATCATATCAAACTTTTCAAATGAAGCACTTGATACAATCTCTTTAACATGTCTGCAAGTTAAATTATGGACACCTGGGTTCTTTCTATGTTTTTGCCATTACAAACAATGCTGCCACCGGCGTTCCCGACCTGTGTCCACAGGCACACATGCATGGGTTTCTCTGGGGAACCACACAGTGTAAGATTCCATGATGTGACATGTCCAGAACAGGCAAATCCATACAGACAGAAAGTAGACAAGTGGTCCGCTTAGGGTTGGGGGGAAATGAGGAAGGAGGATGAAAGGGGGTGGGTTTCTCTCTCAGGTGATGAGAATGTTCTAAAATTAACTCTAGTGATGGCTGCACATGTATCTGAATAGACCAAAGACCACTTTAAATGGGTGAAGTGCAGTGTGTGCAGATTATATCTCAATAAAGCTGCTATTTTCTTTAAAAAGCATGAAACAAAGTTCGTTAGGGATGGACTACAGGACAAATACTAGGATTTGTCCAAGGGACTGGGCCTCATGACAGCCTTGTGCACATGCGCCCCAGACCAAGCTCGGAGGCTAGGCATGCAGGCCCAGAGTGGCCTTCTCCCACTACTCTCTGGCAGACAGCACACCTCAGCACGGCCCCTGGACAACGTGCGCCCAAGACCCCAGTGACTTGTTATCTGTGCTGGTCAGTGGGCAGCAGAGCACTTGCTGGGCACAGAGGAGCAAGCACAGGAGTCTCACACTGTTATTCGAGCTGCTCGGCAAAGACAGCACAGGAGAAAACATTGCCATCATTCTGGGCGGCTCTCATGCGAACAGTGAGGTCTGTGGTCAGGGCTGCGTTCCGCTGACCCAGCCTATCCAGACTACATGCTGCAGCTGACCAGCCCAGAGTACAGCTCCGGCCACTCCTCAGCACAAAAGTGTCCCATGCTGGTCCTTGTCCACCAAATGACCCAACCTGGCATTAAGAACCCCCATCGACGTAGCTTCCGCCTGCCTCTGGGAATGTCTGCAGCTCAGCCATGCAGGTTTACTGAGCACGTCTCGTCCCTGCTGCAAGCTGCACACGTTCTGTGCACGGTTCTGCAGGACAGAGCTGAACTGGCACGGACCCCCAGGCCTCTTCCACTCGCTGCTTCTTCCACTCAGTGGTGTGTTTAAGCAGAGGAGACCATTACAACAAAATTATTTTTAAAGTCATGAGTTTGAGGAAAGGGTATGGAATAGTTAAACCTTAAATATTTAAATACTAACTTTACTGGGTCTACTTACTACATTCTAACACTAATGTAAAATTACAGCACAAGAAAAAGTAAACTGGGAGCTTTCACCTGTCTCTACAGCATCTCAAAGGGTGAGTAAGAAAGACTGGCAGGAAGATTCATCACAAATGAACACCAGTCTCAGGGAACTGGTCACACATTTACGTAACATAACGTTTCTGAGGACCAGCCACACAGCAGACAGCACCAGCCCTTCAGCGCTGAGACACCAGAAATCAAGACCCAGCCTTTGCAGCCAAGCATGTGCTACCTGGGCCACAGGACATCAGACCACAGGGAAGAGCTGGGGCAGCGAAGACCCCCTGCAGGCTGTGCGCCCTGGTCTTTGACAGCTGATAGGTCGCACCCAGGGGCACACTGCCCCAAAGCACTCCGACCAGGGAGCTATGAGTCAAGACATTCCCACTCCTGCCCCACCCTCAGGGTGTACTAGCCATGCCATTTCACTGATTTTAAAGAATACACTGCAAGGGTGGCAGACAAACACACCCTTGCTCATTCAAGTCTTCTCCAGCAGGCATCTTCACAAATTAATTTTACATGTAACGAAGTCTGCACTGAGCCAAAAAAAAAGTTTTCGTTGAAGCACAGTATCTCTCTCTCTAGAATTTGAAAAGCCTCCTTTTTCTCCTCACTCTGAATTTAAAAACAGAAAACTCTAAGAAATGACTTAATGACAAGTCGCCAAACATAAAGTGCTTAAGACAATCAATGTTTCAGCAAATGGAATCTTCTGAGCAGCACTTACTCTGGAAAGCCAGCCAGCCTCCTGCACCAGCAACCCCACCCCAGGTAAAAGGCCAGAACCCTCACAGGTTGGACGGAGAGCAAGGTGTACCCAGGCAGCCCTCTGCTCCTCCTGGATGGAGACCTGCTGCAAGGCTGCAGGGATCTGAGGTCTGACTCGTCTGCTGGGCATTCTATCATCAAAGGATGGTGAGGACGATGCGACAAGCTCCCATCTCCTAGTTCCTCTAGGAAAGAAAAGCCCCAAAGGTGGGAGGGGAGCAGGGGTACAGACTCTCAGAGCCCCGAGGGGGGTTCACAGAGGGATGCGCTGAAGACTCACTAGAATGCAAGAAGAAAATATTGGAACAACATGCTTTGTTTTCACCTAAAAAACCAGAAAAAATCTGACACAGTCTTCGTCGGAGTTGCCTCGGTTTCCTGCTTCAACAGTGCTTGAACGGAACCCGGCGCTCGCTCCCCGCCCCGGCCGGCCACTGAGTCAGCCCTCCTTCACCTCCTCACAGCGCCGCCCCGCCGCCGCCGCCTTCTCCTCTCCTCAGCCGCGTTCCCCTCACAGGTGCGCCAGAACTACCACCAGGACTCGGAGGCCGCCGTCAACCGTCAGATCAGCCTGGAGCTCCACGCCTCCTATGTGTACCTGTCCATGTCTTTCTATTTTGATCGCGATGATGTGGCTTTGAAGAACTTTGCCAAATATTTTCTTCACCAATCTCATGAGGAGAGGGAACATGCTGAGAAACTGATGAAGCTGCAGAACCAACGAGGCGGCTGGATCTTCCTTCAGGACATCAAGAAACCAGACCACGATGACTGGGAGAATGGGCTGAAGGCAATGGAGTGTGCATTACACTTGGGAAAAAATGTGAATGAGTCACTATTGGAACTGCACAAACTGGCCACTGACAAAAATGACCCCCACTTGTGTGACTTCCTCAAGACTCATTACCTGAATGAGCAGGTGAAAGCCATCAAAGAATTGGGTGACCACGTAACCAACCTGCGCAGGATGGGGGCCCCTGAATCTGGCATGGCAGAGTATCTCTTTGACAAGCACACCCTGGGAGACTGTGACGAGAGCTAAGTCTCAGGCCAGCTTCCCCCAGCCACCGGGTGACTTCCCTGATCCACCGAGGCAGTGCATGCATGTTGGGGTTACCTTTACCTTTTCTATAAGTTGTACCAAAATATCTACTTAAGTTCTTGGATTTGTACCATTCCTTCAAATAAAGTAATTTGGTACCCCCCCCCAAAAAAACTCAGAAAAAATCAAAACGATGCCAGCTCTTCCCAGGTAAACGGGCATGGGCTGTGCGTGGAGTTGCGCATGACCTCCAAGCCGGTGCCGGGTCTTAAGGAGGAGTGAGGGGCAGCAGACCCCACCTGCTCCCAGCTTACTCTCAGCCAAAACCACAAAAGGGAGGCGCCAACATGCCCTGTGCTAGGATGAGCTTTCCTCAGCCGGACTGTCTGCCTAAAAGACTTAATCAAGGTTAACCAGAATTCAGTCAAAATTATCACCTGTGGTGAACTTCCCCTCGGTATAAGGTGTATGCTCTACTCCTGAAAATTACCTTTCCCAGCTATGACACGAAGCATCAAAATAAACTCAGAAGCAGACCTGCAAATCACAGCATCATCAGTGTTAAAACAAGGTATTTTAAAAACAAAGTTTTTGTTCCATTAATAAACAAAGTAAAAAGCAAAGATGCTTATTTTTACTTCATCTTGGGCTAAGCAGACATGCAAGGGGTGGGTAGTTTCTTCACCAGCTGGGGCACACAATCATCTGTCCACAGTGAGCGACTGTGCTCCAACACGTGGCATGCGGAACTATGAAATAACCATGAAATAAGTGGACGGAGGCATGACTGTTCTCATCCTACAGCTAGGAGACCAGGGCTCAGAGACATGACCTGACTTTCCCAAGATCTTAAGAAATGGAACCTGGAGAAAACCTGAAGGCCTCTGCCTTTAATTCCTGCCTAAATCCTCCAAACCCAGGAGAGCTAGTGTTGTTAGTGAGGACCTGCCTGAGTGCTGGGCCAGAGCAGGCCTACAGAAGAGAGAGAAGAAATGCATCAGCAGGTCCAGGCCAAGAGCCAGCCCCAAAGTCAGACAGATCCCCACCCAGTGGAGGGATGGCAGCTGTGTAAGCGCACGTGATGAGCCTAAACAATTCAAGGCCGCCTCACATTACTACTGTAAAGAGCAAATAAATGATTGTGAAAGTATTTTGAAAACCTTACCATGAACTGTTGCTTTTCACTAACAAAGCGCAGTAATTTTTCTCAAATTTCTGATTCTTATCATTTTAAAAATATAACATTTATAGATTTCAGACAAAGAACAAACTATTTCAGGTTTTAAAAAATTATTTGTTACTGATTCTCAACAAGTCCAAAGGAGACATTTTTTGTCACAGGAGTAAAGTGGAAAGTTCCAGAGATGAACATGACAGGCTTCTCCAGGCCATCATTGACTGAACAGAGGGAAACTGGGTGTCACTGCCTTGTGCTTAGAAGAGGAAAGAGGCTGAGGGAGCTGGAAGAGGCAGAACGAGGTCCAGCAGCCAGAAGGCATTAAGGAGAGTGTTCCAATGAGACACTGCTGGTTCAAATGCCAGCTCTGTAAAGAAGGTACTGGTGCAATTTTGGGGATCTCCCCCCAAAGGACAGTGCAAGTGCAAGTAATAAGCAGCAACAAAAGCCTGTGTGTCATCTCCCAGGCCCTACAGTCATCATCTCCATAGGCCCAGGATTCCTGCCACTGGTGGGTCAGCTCCCAGGCCAACTCCGATTGTCCTGGGGGGCTGGCAGGCTGCTCTGTCAGGACAGCAGGTCCCAACGCTAACAGTTCAACATCGAGCTCTGACATCTTTTATTCTAAAAATTTACCAGAAAATAACCAGAGGGCAGAGATAGGAAGGAGGATGCGTTTGCAGGAGGGACAACGGAGACAGACAGTGGGAGGGAAGACACTGGGAGAAGAGGCTCTGACAGGTTCACATGTGCACCTCCAAAAGGCATGATGGGTGGCATGAATAAACTTCCTTTAAACACACCGGTATTCACCTTCAATCCATGGATCTGGTGAACGAGTCGCCATGCTGTGAAGGAAAGACTGTGCTGACCATGTGTCTTGACTGGCTACAGGAACCTGCCGGTGCCCATGGGCACCTCACAGGGGACCAAGTAACAGGTGAGAGTGTGGGGAAACTGGAACCCTTGTGTGCTGCCATCAAGAATGTAAAATGAGGGGCCAGCCCACTGGCCAAGTGGTTAAGTTCACGTGCTCCACTGAAGCGGCCCAGGGTTTCGCAGGTTCGGATCCTGGGCGCAGACATGGCACCGCTCGTCAGGCCACGTTGAGGCGGCTTCCCACATGCCACAACTAGAAGGACCTGCAACTAAGATACACAACTATGTACGGGGTGGGGGGGGGGCCACGGTTTGGGGAGATAAAGCAGAAAAAAAAAAAGATTGGCAAAAATTGTTAGCTCAGGTGCCGTTCTTTAAGAAACAGAAAAAAAAAAAAAAAGATTGGCCACAGTTGTTAGTTCAGGTGCCAATCTTAAAAAGAAAAAAAAAGAATGTAAAATGATCCAGCCACTGTGGAAAACAATATGGCAGTTCCTCAAAAAACTAAATATAGAATTACCATCTGATCCAGCAATTCCACTTCTGGGTACACACCCAAAAGAATTGAAAGCAAGGTCTCAAAGAGATATCTGCATTCCCGTGTTTAGCAGCATTATTCACAATAGCCAAGACATGGAAGCAACCCAAGGGTCCATCAACAGATGAATGGATAAACAAAATGTGGTATATGCATACAATGGAATATTATTCAACCATAAAAAGGAAGGAAATTCTGACCCATACTACAACATGGATAAACTTTGATGACATTATGCTAAGTGAAATAAGCTAGTCACAAAAAGACAAATACTGTTTGATTCCACTTATGTCAAGTATTCAGAGTAGTCAAGTTCATAGAGAGAGAACAGTAGATGGGATGACAATGGGGCATTTGTAATCACTGGCCATCACAGGCCATTCTAGCCAGGCCTCCTTCCTCTCTGTCTTCCTCCTCCTTTCCCTCCCACAGGATGGCCCTCTCCCAGCCTGGCCTCCTCTCTACCTGGTCAGAGCAGGAGCAGACAGGCCAAGAGAGGACCTTTTGCACCCATGCCCCAGGCACTTTGGTCTCTGGTCCTCACCAAGGTGACCCCTGCAGGAAGCCGAGAAGAGGCTGTGCCAGTCACAGAGTAGACCTGCAGAACCCTCGCTGGCATTCAGGAGTGCAAAGCAGCAATGCCCGGGCAACTACGGTCAGCCCCTTCTGGACTAGCTCTGGGGAGTGCCCGAGGCCAACTCTAAGTAGCAGAGCTGTTTCTGCCTGTGGTGGTCATGCAGGAGCAGGTGTCTTTGTGGGGATGTGGGAGGTCAGCTTCTCGGCTGGGAGGCTGCAGGTGAGCACCCCGTCAGAGGGCAGAGCAAGGAGCAAGTGGGAGCCAGTGGAACTCGAAGAGGGGGCCCTACGGAGGCACCACCAGGAATCGCCACCCTCCCTCAGTGAGGCCAGGACTTCCGCGGCTGCAGGCTGATGCCAGGACCCCTCTCCTGGTCGCCCCAGAAGCCCACAGGAGGGGTGGGAGAGCTGGCTGCTCCATTTGGGACCACCTTTCCTCTCTTTTCTTTTGTAAGGAACATTGGAGGGGCCAGCTCCGTGGCTGAGTGGTTAAGTTCGCGCACTCCGCTGCAGCGGCCCAGGGTTTGGATCCTGGGCGCAGACATGGCACCGCTCATCAGGCCACGTTGAGGCGGCGTCCTACATGCCACAACTAGAATGACCTGCAACTAAGATATACAACTATGTACAGGGGGGTTTGGGGAGATAAAGCAGGAAAAAAAAAAAGCAGATTGGCACCTGAGCTAACAACTGTTGCCAATCTTAAAAAAAAAAAAAAAAAAAGAACATTGGAGTGAACATAATGAAAAATGTTAAGTACTTGAAGACACAAATCAGGCACAATTACTATGCTCAATTTCTGAAATAATCTTTAAAAATGGTCCTGTGACTATGTCCTTTTCTGTTTATGAATCCACCTCTTCTCACAATCGTGGGTCCTGGAGGGCAGAGGAGGTGTGTTCCCTCTAGGCCACACCACCCAGCTACTATGTGTCTCTCCCCAAGCACCACCAAGAACAGCCACACCTACAGCCTTGGGCCCTAGGAATACTGACTCCCTTGCTGGTTTAACTATGGAGAAACTGAGGCCCCAGATGAAACTTTTAACCTGTAACCTTTGTTACAGGTCAAAGGTGTGACTACTACTAACAACCAGGGCTGCAACGTGCACCCCAGGGGCCTTGATAAACACCCCCTGTGCAGGGCAGATGCTGGGAACAGCCTGGACTCAGGCCTTGGGGCAGCCGGGTGAGCTCTTCCTCTCTGTCAGGCACATCACAGCTGCACATCCCCAAGACTTCCACGTTTGTAAGTGTGCGGAGCTTAGCAACAGTGCAAGGAGCAATGCAGACCAATGCCTTTTGTATTTGCATTTGTGTTTAAATACTGGTACCAAATTACACTCTGCTTTAGTCACCAGGCATCTGAGAATGACCTCTGTAAGACCTTCCCCTTAATGGTCGTATGGGCCTTACTCAGAGGTCCTGTTCAAACTCAAATAGGTGTTCAGAAAAATAAAGAACACAAAAAAACCAAAACACTTGAGCTTCTGAAGATAATGCTCTCAACAGCAGGAAATCTAGACATATATTCTCTAAACTGCCTTCTCTTAAGAAGAGAGCTGGCAGGTTCCAGTGGCTTTCGTGCTGGGAGGCTGGGCTAGGAGGCTAGCCCCAAGGCTCCAAGGATGGCTTTCTACATACTGCACTCTTGCTCCTCGCACGTCCTCAAAAGCTGCATCTCACAAGGTTATGCTCTAAAGTCAAGGAAGGTGAAAAAGAAACGAAGGCCTTAGACAATGGAGAACCAACGAACCCAACAACAAAATGTTCTTCATAAATCGAGAGGGTTCAGTTAGTCTGGACCGGTGCCACCTGCAGCCAACTTCAGAGACGACTCAAAAGCTCCAGATGTGGTGTCCTGCACCTGAGCCAGGATGCTTGTAACAAATACAAGAAAGATGCATGAAGCAAGGCATGTGACAGTCACGGGGCACCATTCTCCTCATGCTTAAAGTTACAGATTTAGCCTTGGTGTTTTGTTTTTTGTTTGTTGTGGGTTTTTTGTTTAAGATTGTGGAAGATTATTCATAGCCATTTTAATTTCTGCTAGTAAAAAAAGAACTAGTTCAATAAAAATATAGATGCCCTTAAATCTGTTCTGTTATGTCTCACAAACTACTTTTCCAAAATACTACAAAGGGATCAAATACAACACACAAGGAAACACTGGTAACTTCAGGAGCAACTGCCCATGCTTGTTGTGTGCGGACTTCACAGGTGAGAGAAAGAAGAGAGCATCACTCCTTCCATTTGTGAAGCAGCATCTGAATGGTTATCAACCAGTTCACGAAGGAGAAGGAACTGGCAAGCAACCATTACAAGATCCGAGTTCTTCACTGAGAGCAAACGTCTTCTACATCCACGTTGCCAGTTACTCACTGAGCAAAGTGTGCCTCTGCTTCACACGTTAGCTTTCCAAAGTCCTTACACATCACTGCCACTGTCCTCACCTACAGAACTGCTCCTGAAAACACGATCTGGAAAACAGGATCACAGACGTGCCCCTGCCCTCCATACACCGTCGGTGCCTCCACAAAACAAATGCTACATGCAGACGGGTCAAGAATCCTCTTTTTATTTTTAGTGAAGACCAAGTAAGATTCCCATGGAAGCCATTTTCCATACAACTGAATACAATTCAACTGCGTGAACACCTGGGCAGAGCTTCCCCAGGAGGCAAGAAGCTGGCTTCCTGGGACCCAGCAGAGACCCCTAGCCTGCACCTGGCTTCTTGTGCTACTCCCGCCTCCTCTTTTTGGTCCAGCAGCCTTGACTGTTCTAGCAAATCCTACACTCTGACCTTTGGCTGCCAGCCAGAACTGTTATTAATGGCACAAAGGCTTCTCATTTCAGCCTCTTCTATGTCGGCAAAGGCTGTTGTCTGGCTCTCTCCTGCTCCACACTGAACCTGCAGCTGGTATGTAATTTCATAGGAGGCACCTTCATCCATCTTCATGTCCTGTGGTATGAGATGTTTACATTTTAGTCTTGCTACATTCTAGTGGTACAGAAAGAAGGGGGGTAGCACGCACCACATTCTTGTGTAAAAGCTACAAAACCCGAAAAACAAAGCGTCATAGATACCAAAATTAGCATTACATATTTTAATCAGCTGATAAACACACCCGTGATGAATGGTATTTAAGATATGTGTGATGAAATCCTGAAGAAGTATACACCTTAAAATCTTAAAATATTTAAAAGATTAAAGGCCCCCCGACCCATTTTTGTTACCTGCATTAGCCAAAGTCAGTGCTTTCAAGAATTACCATCCCCTCTGAATACAGTGGCAATGCAGCATCAGTGCCAGGAAAGATGGCCCAATAGGTACAGCTTCCCTCAAGACAAAATCAACCACACAGAGCCTGGACTATCTGTCAGCAACATTCAGCTGCCTTATCCATCATGCAGGGGCTCCCTTTTCACACACATTGTGTGTATTATGAGACTACGGAGAGAAGAGGGAAAGATTTAGATCCACCAAATACTCCTGTTAGTGCCCACAAGAAGGATCTAAGTTGTAAAATATCAGGTCAGTCACAGCATGAATCTCTCAGCTGTACAGGTAAGGTTTGCCCATCTCAACACAGTCAAAGGTACCTCTACCAGAGCAGCCTCGTATCTGGACTCTGGCCATGCGACGTGGGCTCATGGAGTCATGGAGAGCATCCTCAAAGCTCTCGTCCAGCTCGCACCCAGAACAGAACCGCTTTCAGTCTCCACAGCACAGAGTGGATTATTCCAAGCCTGGGCCCCTGCCTGTACTGCTACAGCATGCCCCACTTCCCTGTGAAGGCCCCTATCCCAACCCCCCCACCACCACCACCTCCCTCAGGCCTTGCCATTCTTCCTCAAAGTCTGAAACCCTGCTCCAGAAAAGCGGAGAGCCCGCCACAGTTATCCTGAATCATCATCTCAACAGTCTCTGCAGGAAACCCTGCAGAATCGCCATTCCTGCCCTCCAGGAGGCCTGCCTGGGGCAGCAGAGCTCTCCCCGGGCAAAGTTGTTCCAGTGAGGGATTAGGCGGAGGCGCTGGGGAGTTACCACCTGCACTTCTCTGAGTGTCAGCAAAATCCCCAAAGCAGCATGAGCTGCTCATTCAGGCCCAGTGACCATCTTTGTCAATTCAACTCTGAAACGAAGGGTTTGATTTTGCTTATTTATGTTCCAGAGTCACATCACGAAAATATTAACAAGTGTTGCCTACTTTGGTTGTAATAAAATCTGAACTAGTCAATACAGTATCAGGGGAAATGCCCCAGACCGAGAAGGCTCAGTTGGGCAGGACTGAGGGCAGTGTGCACCTCACTATTTAGAACCAAATCTAAAACGTGCAGTTACAAAATGAAGTAGATAACACACAAGCCTGAATGAAACATCATAAATACTCGATAAATGGAACCTAAATCCAAGTTGGGAAAATACATCTATCAATATTTATTAAAAACATACAATACTTCTAGGTGAAAGAATTTAGTCAGAAATATGTAAATTTTCATTCTGATTTTTTTCATTTGCTCTATAATGTGAAGTATTCTCTAAATTCACCCTGTAATTTGACAACGCATACCAATGTGCTACTTATGCTTAAACGCCAGGCAAGGATTAAGACTGAGTCTTGCAAAGTTTTGAAATCTCTACAGGAAAAAACCTAGGTAGTTCACAATTCTGTGTCCAGAATTTAGGGAAATCAACTCAAATTTTCTTCTCATACAATTAAATTCTGGTGCAATCTCTGTACCAAGCCTAGCTCACTACTCACACACACACACGCATCCTGTGTAGACTGGATAAAGGCCACAAGATCCCCAACTCCTCCTACGGAGCAGGGAGCCTCTTTCCCCAGCATCTGGACACCAGAGGCCCTCGTGGAACGCTCCTGCACCCACATGGGGAAGCTGTGGCCAGACCAGGAGATGAAAGTCTCGGCCAATATACCAGCTTACTGTCACCTCATGGGTGACCCCAAGCATGACCAGAAGAAAAACCACCCAGGCAACATAAGAATTATGAGAAACAACCAAACATTGTTTAAAGACATTAAGTTTGGGGAGGGTTTTGTTACACAGCAATCAACTGATATACATCTCA
Organism: Equus quagga; assembly: GCF_021613505.1. Classification (NCBI taxonomy): domain Eukaryota; kingdom Metazoa; phylum Chordata; class Mammalia; order Perissodactyla; family Equidae; genus Equus; species Equus quagga. The sequence goes on from NC_060279.1 coordinate 79,836,710, forward strand.
TTCAGGATAAGATCTACTTTGAAATATGGAGAGCATGTATAAGATGCTACTTAAACACACATTTAACTCTGAATACAACAATGCCATTAGATCTAATTTTCTTCCCAATATCCCCCTCCTCCTTTCTGCCCTTAAAATGGCACCGAGAGTAGCAGTCAGATCCTAAAGCATCCTCGTGTTCCCTGTGAGACTGCCAACGGTACTCAAAATGACACAATCCTGTCTTGGCTCCTTGATGGGAAAGCCTCTATCAGCACCTCCTGCCACTCTCATCACACTGCTTCCTCGTTATCCTCAAAATGCTGGGCAGCAGATGCCCAGGGGAAAAGCGTTACCAAATGCTGAAGACTTGTGAAACCCTTTTGTATGAATCAAAATGAACAAATACTACATTAATTCTCAAATTTCAGCGTGGAAGTCACATTCAAAAATCTTTCCCAAAATTGGATGCTGTGAAACTTCTTTTAATAAGTAGCAAGTCTGGAAGCCAAAACAATCAAGATCTAATAAAATGGTCTCAAAAGTGTCAAGCATCTCCTTTCACTATCCACTTTCTCATCACAGACGCTGTTTGCAGTCCTTTCTAAGACGCTGTTAATTCAATTATTCAAACAGCCCTACCAGGGACGACAATTTTGTTGGCTGGTTGGAGAGCTGAATTCTAGACATGGCTGAAAGAGCTGGCAGGAGGGGAAGTTCCAGAGCAAACAACTGGTTTTTAGAGAAAAGATGTGTAAATGAAACTTCAGAAACCTCAGATCCCATCTGATAACAACACATACTTGTGAACCCCAGGACCTCTTATCACGTATACCAAATACTTGGACCCTAATGCTGAAGCACATACAAGCTTGTAAAAATCTATACATTTTTTAATATATGATAAATAAATATATATTTCTCCAATATCACTTGCTTAATATTTCCATCATAACTCAGTAGGTTCATGAAAGACCCATGCAGAGTTCTGATGTCAAACAGCATAAAGCTGAATTATTTATAGGGAAAAATGCAAAACACAAAATACACAACCATCCTTCAGTTCAGAAGAATGGGAACATCTGAGCATGGCCAGGTGTGTACTGCAGAGCATCCTGCACAGGTGGAGTGAGCCCCACAGGGGAGGGGCCTCTGCTGCGCCCCTCACGCAGGGCAGGGTATCTCGACTGCACTGGAAAGACACTTTGCAATAGAGTAGCTACAGGACTTTTTGAAACTGGATTTCAAAAAGGTTCTGAGCTCTCCCATCTCATGCGTGCCTTAACAGTCGAGAAGCAGGTGTGCTCACTGGAGAAAGGGAAGAGCAGTGAGCCAGCGGTGCAGGGCACTTGCACAACAACTCCTGCTTAGTGTCCAGAGACATGTAAGGAAGGCACTGAGGGGAGTTCTCAACAGAAACCTGTCTTCATGAGAAATTGGCTTCAACTTGCCTAGAACCAGCAGACTCCTGTTAAAGACTGCAGCCTCGCCTAACCCAACTCCTTCCCTACATCTGCCACGGCGGTGCTGCAATATGCTGAAGTCAGAGGCACATCTGTGACCTAAATGGGACAGAAGCCACAAAGCAACTCCCTGGAGCAGGCTCGGCAGTGCTCACCAGGCCGTGGTTCCAGGAGGCTGACCCCTGGAAAGGGCCAGACAGCAAATCCTTTAGTCTTTGCAGGCCTTGTTGTTGTGAATAACCTTTAAAAATGTCAAAACCACCCTTAGCAAACTGGTCATACAAATACAAGCAACAGAATGCCAGCCCACGGCCTGTGGCCAAACAAGTGCGTGCGCAAGGACAGTGAAATCACACAGGCCTGTGAATGTCTCCAAGCTTGCTGTCTAACACCTGACACAACTCCGAGTGCCCAAGTGCATGTGGGGTCAACATTCTCGTGAAGTGGAGTAGTGCTTGTGGGCGACGGCTCTGGCTACCTGCTGATGCCTGAGCCAGCCAGCCAGGCAACTGCTTGGGCCAGCCAGCCAGGCAACTGCCTGGGCCCCTCCTCTGCAGGGTAAGCCTGGAGCTGCTCGCTTCCACTTCCATATGGGCAAAGGAACCCAAGGAAACCAGGCGTGGCTTCAGCTTTCAAACAACCTGCAAGTGAATGTGCAGCTGCCCATAGCAACCCACAGTGCTCTCTCAGGGAGCCCTTCAGCCCAGTTCCTCTGACTGGCCCCTCCTGGACAGTGCCGCCCCAGCCTGAGGAGTTCACTTGCTTCCAGAGGCCTCCAGAAATCCTCCATGGAACAAAACCTTCTCCGTCAAGGAGGCCCCCAAGCAACTCCAGGTGGCAAGAGCTGCAATGTGCTCACAGCCTTGGGTCAAGTTCTACACCCGACATCCTGAGTACCACCGGTGACCACGCATATGCGTGCTGCTGCCGCCCCTCGCCCCTCCCCAGCGGCCACCCTCTGGAAGGCAGAGGCTCTGTCCTGCATGTCCGTGGGTGGGTGCCACCACCACCAGGCCTCAAGATAAGTACGTGGGAAAGGAGTCTATGCTTAGAAATGCCTCCTAGACACACATCGTATACCACTGTTCACTCCGTATTCTGGATTAAATCCAGTCATATTTGAAGGAAAAGACATAAAACAGTGATTCAAAGCAAGAGAGCCCTTTTAAATTCCCTCTTTTTTTCTTAATTAAATACAAAAGGAAATGGATTTCGTTGTGTTGGTCTTCGTATTATTCATTTGTTACCGCTGCACCTATTCAGGACCCGGCAGGCAGCTCCAATTTAAATATCTACTCCATAGAAACTGGACTTGCAGTAACTACTCCCAGTATCTGAAGAGGCTACGTTTACATGGTTTCTAGTTTTGTTCACAGTGCCTACACTGTTCAGCGGTTTGAACAATAAGTCCTAAATCAAACCAGCCTCCAACATACTCTGTCCAAATCTGCCTTTTCCAGGCTCTTCTGTGCAGCACTTTCTCTTGCTCTAAAGGACAATACATGACAATGAAAGACCACAGAACAAGGGATGGTAGGACAGTCACAGAAGGTCCTCCTGGCCTTCCTGAGGTAAGTGGACGGTGTGCAGGAATGTAGGCTTTCCATCCAGATGGGGGCCCCAGAGCAGAGAGGAATGCCCAGCAGGGAGTCCATTCTTCTTCCCACAGGTCCTGAGCCACCCCAGGATGGACTCTCACTGTTCAACTCAACCCTGAAGCCTCTTCTAGAACAGGCACGACCCACAAGATCAAAGCACAAGTACCCCAAATTCAGCAGGTTCCCCCAAAAGAGAACATAAAATTCTCTCATCTCCAAAGGGTTGAATCAAAACAGAGAGCAGAGTAGCAATTCCACTCCTGGGTATGGGCCCAAGAGAAACAAAAATACACACCCACACAAAACATGTATGCTAATATTCACAGCCACACTACTCACAATCACCAAAAAGAGGAAACAATTCAGATGTCCATCAACTGGATGGAGATGGGTAAACACAACATGGTCCATCGACACAAGAGAATACGGTTCAGACATAAAAAGGAGTGAAGCACTGACACAAGCTACAGTGTGGCGGAACCTCGAAAATATGATACTTGGTACAAGATGCCAGACACAGAAGGTCCCACAGTGTGTGATTCCACTTACATAAAATGTCCAGAACAGCAAAATCCACAGGGACAGAAAGTAGATTAGTAGTTGCAGGTTATAACAGGATAATCCTCGTGGTGATGCAACTGTTTTAGTGTCTTGACTGTGGTGCTGAATACAGGAAGCTACACCTGTGAGAAAGTGCACAGCAGTAAACACGCACACAACTCGGTAAAAGCACAAGCGTGCAATCACTAAGATCAGAGGGTTTCACCATGCTGATATCCCATCCCAGTGTGATACTGCTCATAGTTTTGCAAAATGTTACCACTGGAGAAACTAAGTGCAGTGTACAAGGCTCTCTCTGTATTGCTTCTTACAATAGCGTGTGAATCTACACCAATCTCAAGAAAACCAACACACATACATACACACACACCAGGTGGGGCCAGCCCATCTCAACACCCCCAGCTGAGGGCTGCAGCTCTGAGAGGCGGGGGCCTGTCCCCCAGCATGGCCTGGGCAGAGCCCATGCTCACATGACCACATAGCACACCTTTCCTAGACTCCAGTCCCATGAAAGCAGGGCAAGAGATGAGCCCTTTGAAGCAGATATGGTGAAAAGGGCTTGGTGGTCAACAGATTAAAATCAGTAAAACCAGCTTCTCTTCCTGTCCAAGAATTCTTGCAGGTACTAGAATAGGCACGGGTTTCTTCTCAGGACTCAGCACGCTCAGGCTGAGAGGACCTCATGTTCTGAGGCAGCCAGTATACGTCTCCATAGCAGCTCTGAGGAAGTGTAACCTGGGCGTGAGGACACACGTGGAGAAGTTCCCAGAAGGGGCTATAAGCCACAGCGCAGCCCAGAAGTCCCATCTGACAGTCTGATTCCCTCTGATCTATGGTCACTCTGTGGGGCGGTGGCTCCAGTGCACCCCAGCCCAGGGAGTGATGTCGAGTCCCTGCACAGCCCGGCCAATCTCTCTCCAGGGCCACCTTTGTCCCCACCCTGGAGCCCCAGCAACATCCTCTGCCCAGAGTGGATTCTGCAGACCTGAAACCTCCCACTCCACCATGCCAGGCAAAATGGTAAAAGGCTCCTGCAACCTGACACACATGAGCCGTGGAGCCAGTTCCTCCAACAAAGGGCAGAGAAGATCAGGAGGCAGTTTCTACCTTCAGCACAATTCCTACTTCTACTACTAATGAAACTGAACCCACTGAAGCCCAGAGGTCACCCAGCTGAGTGTGGCAGCAGAGGCCCCCTTGACTCACCCGACCTCATGTCCTTTCACTGCTGGACGCAAATGTGAAAGTGAGATGTAATCAAGGACACCATCATTTCAAGTAAGGTTTCCAGGATTTTGGTTAAAGAGACTGCCAAGCATGGTAGCAATGTCGCCATGCGCCTACGACAGCCCCCGGACCCACTCCTGTTTACCCCATAGCTCTGCACACCACGAGAAGAGCCAAGTGAGAACTCTCTGCTGCCGACTGCCCCTATAGGCCTCTGACTACACGGCTCAGCTCCAGGATTCAGTCTCCCTATTCAAGGAAAATTTGTTTGGTAGTGAGATTATTGGCCGCCCTATCTCATGACAAATGAGACTTACTGAGAATTGAAAACTGCCATGGAAGAATACAACACATGTCCTTGAGCTTTTACAATGTACCAGGAAGAGTACCAGGCATATCTCACCTTAGGGCACTTCACAGAAACTGCGTTTTTTATAAATTGAAGAATTGTGGCAACCCTGCATTAAGTCTATCAGCACGATTTTTCTAATAGCATTTGCTCACTTCGTAACTCTGTGTCATATTTTGGTAATTCTTGCAATATTTCACTTTTTCATTATTATTCTATCTATTATGGTGATCTGTGATCAGTGATTTTTTTTTTTTGAGGAAGACTGACCCTGAGCTAACATCCGTGCCCATCTTACCCTACTTTATATGTGGGATGCCTGCCACAGCATGGCGTGCCAAGCAGTGCCATGTCTGCACCCGGGATCCGAACCGGCGAACCCTGGGCCGCCGAAGCGGAACATGTGCACTTAACCGCTGCACCACCGGGCCGGCCCCTGATCAGTGATCTTTGACGTTACTATTCTAATTGTTTTGGGGTGCCACAAATTGTGCCATATAAGACAGTGAACTTAATCGTTAAATGCCAAGCATGTTCACACTGCTCCACCAACCAGTCATTCCCCCATTTCTCTCCCTCTCCCTGGAGCTCCCAGTTCCCTGAGACACAACAATATTGAAATTAGGTCAATTAATAACTCTACAATAGCCTCTAAGTGCTCAAGTGAAAGGAATGGTCTCACATCTCTCACTTTAAATCAAAAGCTAGAAATGATTCAGCTTAGTGAGGAAGGCATGTCAAAAGTCGAGATGGGCAAAAGCTAGGCCTCTTGTGCCAAACAGTTACTCAAGTTGTGAATGCAAAGGAAAAGTTCTTGAAGGAAATTGTAAGTGCTACTCCAGTGAAGACACAAATGATAAGAAAGTGAAAGAGCCTTACTGCTGATATGGAGAAAGTTTTAGTGGTCTGGATAGAAGATCAAACCAACCACAACATTCCCTTAAACCAAAGCATAGTCCAGAGCAAGGCCCTAACTCTCTTCAGTCCTATGAAGGCTGTGAGAGGGGAAGAAGCTGCAGAAGAAAAGTCTGAAGCTAGCCGAGGTTGGTTCACGAGGTTAAAAGAAAAAGGTCATCTCCATAACATAAAAGTGCAAGGCGAAGCAGCAAGTGCCAATGTGGAAGCTGCAGCAAGTTCTCCAGAAGATCAGCTAAGATAACTCATAAAGGTGGCTGCACTAAACAACAGAGTTTCAACACAGGGGAAACAGTCTTATAATGGAAGAAGATGTCATCTAGGACTTTCACAGGTAGAGAGGAGAAGTCACTGCCTGGCTTCAAAACTTCAAAGGACAGGCTGATTCTGGGTGAGGGGCTAATGTTGATGCCAATGCTCATTTACCATTCTGAAAATCCTGGAGCCCTTAAGAATTATGCTAAGCCTACTCTGCCTGTGCTCTACAAATAGAACAACACAGCCTGGATGACAGCAGATCTGTTTACAAAATGGTTTACTGAATATTTTAAGCCCACTGTTGAGACTCATTGCTTAGAAAAAAAGATTCCTTTCAAAATATTACTGTCCATTGACATTGCACTTGGTCACCGAAGAGCTCCGCTGGAGGTGCACGACGAGATTAATGTTGTTCTCATGCTGCTAACACAACAGCCATTCTACAACACATGGATCAAGGAGTAATTTCAACTTTTAAGTCTTATTATTTAAGAAATATATTTTGTAAGGCTATAGATTCCATAGATAGTGATTTCTTGATGGATCTGGGCAAAGTAAATTGAAAACCTTCTGGAAAGGATTCACCATTCTAGATGCAATTAAGCATATCTGTGATTCACAGGAAGAGGTCAAAATATCAACATTAACAGGAGTTTGGAAGAATTTGATTCTAACCCTACGGATGACTTTGAGGGTCCCAGACTTCAGTGTAGGAAGTAACTGCAGATGTGGTGGAAACAGCAAGAAAACTAGAATGAGCAGTGGAGCCTGAAGATGTGACTCAGCTGCAACCTCACGATCAAACTTGAACAGATGAGGAGTCGCTTCCCACGGACGAACAAAGAAAGTGCTTTCTTGAAATGGAATCTACTCCTGGTGAAGACGCTGTGAAAACTGTGGAAAGGACAACAGAGGATTTAGAATATTACATGAACTTCGTTGAGAAAGCAGCAGCGGGGTTTGAGAGGATTGACTCCAATTCCAAAAGAAGTTCTACTGTGGGTAAAATGCTATCAACAGTGTCGCATGCCACAGAGAAATCGTTCGTGAAAGGAAGAGTGAATTGAGGCAAACTTCATTGTTGTCTTATTTTAAGAAAATGCCACAGTCACCCCAACCTTCAGCAACCACCACCCTGATCAGGCAGCCGCCATCAACATCAAGGAAAGACCCTCCACCAGCAAAAAGATCACAACTCGTTGAAGGCTCAGGTGATGGTTAGCATTTTTAGCAATAAAGTATTTTTTAATTAAGGTATGTTCTTTGTTTTTTTAGACATAATGCTATTGCACTTTAATAGACTACAGTATAGTAAAAACATTATCATATGCACGGGAAACCAAAACCGTGTGTGACTTGCTTTGTTTCGACATTTGCTTTATTGTGGTGGTCTGAAATGGAACCCACAATATCCCCAAGGTAGGACTGTACCAGGAACACAGATTTACTTTCATTTCCACCCAAAACTCTTTCACAAATACTCACTTAAGAAAGGCATATGTCACCAAAAGGCAGGTTGAACATGACACCAAACTGAGCTATTCCCAAGAAAGAGAAGAAATACAGTATACAAGAAACAAATTAACACTGCCACTGTCAATTTCACAGTCTGGTATAGCTGAAATCCAGCCCACCGCCAAGAGATGTGGGATGTAGGATGCTGTGCACCCAAGCAAGCCCCATAGGTGGAACCAACCAATGACAGAGCACACGGGTTCCCTCGAAGTCAGTGCACACTGTCTACAACAGCAGAACTTCTCTCTGGTGGCCAGGAAGCGGGGGGGGCAGGGGGGGGCGGGGGGCAGTACACAACTGAAACCTGGTTCCCCACCAAGAAGGAACTCTCCAGGATGACCAAGCAGCACAAACTCTATACCCACGGCACCCCAAGACTGAATTACTAACAGTTCGCATCACGACGCATAAAGAGGAGAGGGCAGGGCTTCCAGTGCACCAGGAGGACCAGCACCGTTCCAGCAGCCTTGTTAGGTCCATGGCTCCACCCCAGATGGGCATCTGTGATGCTCACACACAGAGCTCCTCCACAGAAACCAGAGTCATGTCAACTGCAGGTGTGCCAAGCGGAAAAGGAAGTGCATCCGACAGCTAGTGTGAGAGTCCACTGGCATTCCCATATCCTACAAACCGGTTAGCCAGTCCATTACACAATGCCAACAGCTGGTTTATTGAAAACCATTCTTTAAAAAAAATCCTACCAGAGTTCTAAAGGTGGAACCAGAGGGGTGGAAGAGCACAAAGGCGGGAGTGAGCATCTGCACTGAACCCAGGGGTCCTCTCCACTGATTCCTACTATGAACTGAAGGCCCCACAAAGACTACTGATACTTGACTCTCACCCAAATAAGAGATTTTAAAAACTCAGTTCTATGAAAAATTGCCACTAGAGTTTACACTCTTAGGAGGAAAAGAACAAATAAACACATAGCAAGATACAGTGTAATACGCGAAGTCTAAGAAAAAAGCCACACACACTATCCTTTATGAAGAGGATGAGGAAGCCGCCCTCAACCACGGTGCCACCTGCACACCATCCTCCAACCTTCTTCGAGAGGATATGGGACCTGCTGTGGAGCACCCACTGTGTCCACCTGCAGCGAGGTGGTCAGCTCGTCTTTGAGGGACAGAGTCAGAGACAGGTTCACAGGTGCCAGCTGCCTAAACCAGCCACTGCTGAAAGAACAAAGGCAAAGAATTTTTCAAAGTATCTTCAGTAGAGATACTACTGAAGTATGTGCAGGTAAAATGATATGATGCTTGATATCTACTTTAAAATACTAAAACAATTTAAAAAGACAGACAACAAAGACACAAACAAGCAGGGGGGAGCAGACATGACAGGCAAAACGCTGGTGACTACTGGAAGGGGGCGCACAGTGCACTGTCTCTCAGATCCTGTGAGTGTTTGGAAACACTCCTCCTAGAAGGTAAACACACACTGTAACTTCACCTGTGAGATCAGAAAGCTGCCATGTCTCGGGGGCTCAGTGAAAGTCACTACCTGACACTCACCATCCCCACTCAGTCTGCTATTACTGTTCATCGGTCCCTAGAAGTTTTCCTGAATGACCCCCAGGTTGTGCCTCATTCATATAATGACTGCCACGCAGGCTCGTCTGTGTGCTCACACAGACACACACTCTGCCTTCCCCCATTATTACCACCATAAATACCTGTCCTTCTGTTTCAGATCCTTGGAGCGAGGACACAGAGCTGCTAGATAGTGACCCTAGGAGAGCAATGGGAGAAATGGAAAAGGCCTTCAAAACCATCCAGTCTAAAACAAAAGAGTTAAGTTACTTTCCCATGATCCTAAACCTAGTTAATGGTTGAACTTGAACAAAAAAGCCATTATTTCCAAGATCATACCAAAATAAGTAGTAGAGCTGTGGGTTAAAAGGCAGTACCCATCACATCATCACTGAACCTGGGGCTGGTGGACCCTCAGGTTAAACGTTGCGCGTCATGGTGGGGCTGGAGGCACCTGCTGCAGTTGCACATTCTGGTACCTAAAAAGGTGAGCACACTAGGGACACCTGCACCTGCCATGGGGGCGTACCACCACGGCCAGGGCCACACATCCTCCTCCCCAGCCCTGGACTGCCCCTGCCCACCTCCAGGACCTGATACTGGTCTCAACCCCAGGCGCTCAAGGGCAAAGACACAAAGAGCAGAGGAGGACTCCCTGACAGCCTTTTCCTTTGACCAGGAGGAAAACAACCTGCAGGTACAGGAAAATCAATTCCAAAGTCCACACATCTGACTTCGCAGAGTGCGAGAGACAGCAAATGGCACAGTAAGCTGTGCTACCAGCCTGTCACAGGGCTAATGTGCGCAGGCCTCCTGAACCACAAGAAAAGTCAACTTCTAGAGAATGGATTTTTAGAGACAGGACAGTAAATGCAGCTCACAACACTGCCAGAAACCAACCACGTTAGGAAGAAAGTAACTAGCACGTGACTACCAACATCTGAAGTTAGCATTCTCATGAGACACTTTACTTACCAAAATCAAAACATTGTGTAACTCACTCTCATACTCAACCAAAATGCACGGGCAGGCTGTGGGAACACAACCCCCCGTTTGGAGCATATACACTCCCTCAACCTACCCTTGCTCCTTTTACAGCCACGAGATTGGCATCATCAATATAATTACTTATGATGAAAACTGTTGATTCTATTTGTTTGAGAAAACTAAGTCCATGAGACACAGAGATGCGGGCTTGAGTTTCATCAGGTGGTACCCCTGGACAGGGTCACGAGGCCCGGGTCCCAGCCCGGGGGACCATCTAGACCAGTCGGCTTCTGGAGGACGGCACTGGGGCCGAAAGAACTCTAGGAACTGGAGCAGCTCTGCAGGCCCCTGTTCTCCCTCCTGTGGCAAAAAGGCTGAACAAGTACATGAGGAGTCCAAACACAGGGTCTCAAGACAAAGGGAGCCCAGCACAAGCTCTACTGCTGTCAATGCCCACACACGCCTGTCCACTCAGACCCAGCACACACACCAAAGGTGACAGACCTTGCTTCCCGGAAGAACTCTGTGCAAGCACTTGTAACACTTTCCCGCCTAGAAGATGGTTTTTGGAGCCAATCCGCAAAACCCCTGCCTACTTTTAGCCTCAGCTCTCCTTGCCTCGCCCATGAGGAGGGTGGCATACTCTGCTCCTCCTGCGTTTCTACTTCCAAGTCTCTGTTCCGTGCCCAGCAGGGTCTCGCCTCAACCTGCGCTTCAAGACTCAAACTCAGTCTAAGTCTTGCTTCGAGCATAAAAAGTCCCCAGTGGTGCCTCTTACTTCTTCTCCATCTCCCCCAATCCTCTACTCCTCTCTGGAAATCTCTTTCCTCTGAACTTCTATTAACCATGTATACTATTAGACTACTTATTTAGATACTTATATTGCTGATAGTTTATCTCTCATTTCACCAACTAATCTGTGAACTGTGAGAACCTGAGGCCATAAAAACTACTTAACACAGCACTGAATACCCAGCAAGTGCTCAAAGCTAGCTGATGATTGATGGGTATAAACAAGTCCTAGATGCTGCTCCTCGTTCACGGCACTCAATCCTTAACACTTAGGAACAAAGTTAGGCTGGTAAGAGTTGGTTTTTACCTACACTTCCACAAAGTTGAAGTGAGGGAAATATTTACATATAAGTGAATGACAGAAGAGGCAGTACCACAAAAAAGACAAAAATTTTAAATAACTATTTTACAGGTAATTTTCTTTAACTTCTCCCCTCCCCAGGATATCCTTTAAAGAGATCCTTTATGCATAACAATTCTTTTTTAAAACATTAACATCAGACTTTGCAAATGTATGGTATTTTAATAGAAATCAACTAGATCTTGTGCTTACTGATCCTGGTAATTCTCTTCACCAAGAAAGTATCCCAGATAGCAGGGGTCAGCAAGCTATGGCCCACCGTCTGTCTCTGTAAATCAAGTTTCATTGGAACATAGTAATGCTCATTTGTTTACGTATCATCTGTGGCTACTTTTGTTCTTCAACAGGGCAAGCAGCTGCCACAGAGACTCTACGGCCAGCAAGACCTAAAATACTTACTAACTGGCCCTGCACAGAAAGAGCCTGACAAGCCCTGCCCGGAAGCTGCCTTCCTTCACAAGGTTCCACAAAAGAAGCAGACTTGCTGGCCTAAGACAGACACTGTATGTAAGGAACCAACTTCCTTCCTAAGCTTCTAGACTGCGCCATCCATGCAGCATCTCCTTACTGAGAAAACCGTCACTCAGACAATTTTGGTTTAGAGGAGAAAAGCTCCTCTAGAGAGCACTGATAAAAGTACTTCAACATCTTTGTCCAGTTAAGGCATGGAAAGAGATAAGAATTACAACTCCCAGGTTCAAAAACCACATGGCTAACATGTATATAGAGATTATAAAAAATGAGCTTGTGAACATGCAAGTTACCACCTTGATTAGTGTGATATTTAGGCCCAATTCTTGTTACTAATTTCAAACCATAACATTGAAATATGACCACACAACAACCTCCACACAAGAAAATAAAAATGTAAAGCTTAAAAAGATGCTATATTAAATTTATGTGTTATTAGGCTACAGATAAGCAGGTTGAAAATAAAAGCAATAGGATTATGAAGCATGGTTAACTAGCATGATATTTTGTCAGGTTTCTTTTAAGACACTGATATAGTTAAAGACCTCGAATATTAGCAGGCTAAGTAAGAAAAACACATCTAAATTTATCCATAAGCCTGAGTTATGAACCTAATAATACGCAAAACACAGTGTGAGTTTAGTAGGGGCTACGAGACCAGAAAGGGTTAACAATCACCTGTTGTGTCCTTCATTTCCTCCGTCTTTCACCGAGTCTCATGCCTCCACAGACCCCTACACACACTTGGGATGGCCCACGGTGCAGAGGCACCCCTGTTGTGGTTAACAATCACTTCTGTGACAAACACAGCTAGGAAGAGCAGAGCAGAGGAGAGGAGATGCAGCCAGAGCCTGGAATTGAGGAGAAATTCTCAGGCAACGGCTTTTTTCCTTTTGTGCATCTTTTTGGGGAGGAATAGGGAGTGGGAAGGGATTCTGTAAAGCTGGAAGTCCTTTTTAGGATCAGATCACTGTAAAGGGCATAGATGGCACATTAGAAATATCAAGACATCTGGCCAAGCCCAGGCCTGGAGGGGCTGCCCAGCATCTGGACGGCAGGTCCTCTGAGAATAGTCAACCAACAGAAAGGAGACTCAACACGTGGGGTTATTCGCGTCCACCACAAATGGCCCTAAAACGTGTGAAGCTGGGATGTGTCTGGAAAGCCTTTCTGACTGGTCACTGGAAGGTAGGGACAGCTCCATGCCTGCCCCACACCAGCCACAAAGCCATTTGAGGAGCCATCTGCAGTCAGCAGGGTCTAGAAGGAGGCTGGCATGCATCCTAGCAAGGCACATGCAGGCATTTTATCTCATTTTAAAAATCTAAGAATTTCTGACACAGACCTTCTACCAGTTTCTAAGTGAAATGAAAAACTGGTAAGATAATTTTAAAAAGAAAAAAAGAGTTTAAATCAAGTATAAACAGTGAATGGACCGGAGAGGCGCAGCCTCAATCAACCATGTGCTCCAGACCCCGTCAGGACATCCAGAAACCAGCTCATGCAACTAAGTCCAGTCGATGCATTTCCAGGAGCCTCCCTTGAACTCAATGCACTGCGTCGCGACTTTTCTCATGGGATATGAGAGTTCCACAAGAAGCGGTTTAGTTCAACTGATGTGAGACATGTGCATTCCCACAGTTAAAGAAGAACTGGGGTGGGGGATGGAGGGCAAATGGGGATATCAGCTCCACTTATGCTGTAATTGTTTTCAATAATTTCCTAAAAAAATATAATTTTAATCCAAAAATTTTGAAAATACAGAAAAACAAAAAATTTAGAAAGAAATAACCTGCTGCAGAAACTTACCATTTTACAGTTTCCAATCCTCATTTCTCAAAAAAATACACCTTCATCTTTATTCACCAAACGCTCTATTTTCTACATCTCCGAACTGCTCAAGCTTCAATTCAGGTCCAAATATAAACGAGTATATATAAAACTCCTCCTTTCTATCAAGAAATTCACTGTGAAAAGATGTTATTTCTGGCACCCCAGCTGCAAAACAATGATGCATTTTTAACTCCTTTTCTCCTAAGCTGGTTGGTTGGGCGCCATGAGCTTTCAGGTACCATCTGTGCAGGCTCCTCTAGATCACAGCCTGGCTACACCTGCATCCTCGAGGGGCCAGAAGGTCCTGCAGTCCCACACTGAGGTTACCACACAAACAAAGCGAGGTGCCCTGGGCAGTGAAGAATTAACATCTTCACTGTAAAGCCGAACACTTTGTTGAAAAAAAATCAATAGAACACAGGTTCATTTGGAGAAAATCTAGAGAAAACTACAGTGGAACTTGACTGAGGAACTGAATTGACAGCTAAAGGCTCTTCACAAGTTTGCTTTGCAGGGAGGAGAAGTAGGAGCAGATATACAAACAAGACTTTACTGGAGTGACTGTCACTAGGACCGGGGTTTACAGAGGAAAGATGCTGTGCAGTTCAGGTCCAAAAGATTATGAGGCCCCACCCAGCAATGCATTCCTGAGGTGAGGGACACTGTGACAACTGCAGACAGAAAAGAGAAGAGCAAACTGCTTTCACCATGTGCCCCAGAGGAAAGCTCACTGCACCGACACACCAGGCACAGTTCTGACAGGTCTCAGTGCCCAAGCCAGGAGCAGATGGCAAATAATTGATCTAAGAAGGGAATACAAGGAGGCAGTGGACAACAGAGGAGACTGCAGGAAGCAAGGCACCAAGAAACTGCCAACACACCCACACCTATCAGTCCAGGCTTGCTGTCTGAAGAAGCAACAGCTCTCACACTGTAAAAGCCCCAACCTTAAATTGTGGACAAAAAGCCAAATTATGACACGTACTCTAGTTTATAAAACAGGCTATATGATTTTCTAGTTATGCAAATGAGTGACTTACAGGGGATGACAACGCTTCCTAACACCAAAAGAAAGACACAGTTAATCCTGCAGGAGCCAACAGAAAGGAGAATTCACAATGAGAAGAGTGGGCTCGATCCCTTGCTCGCTGTCTCCTGCCTCCCTGCGAGACAGGTGCCATCCTCCACATGGAACAGGGAAAGTATGCTGGCCCGGCAGGCTGTCAAGGGGGCTGGGAGCAGCCAGGGGGACTGCTTCCCCAAGCTGGTCCAAGAAGTAGAGCCTCAGGAGTTTTCCAGAAACCTTTTCAGGCAGAGGGGAGAGCTTTACCTGAACCCAGACCCACTGTCCTCGACTGCCCAGTTCCATTAACCAGTAGCTGACCCCTCAATGTAGCCAGTGGGACTCAAGTAGTACATGATATACGATGAAGAGCCCCCAGGACGGCCCACACAGCTCAGGCTCCAGACACGGGATTCTCCACAGTCACATTCCTCCACCTGAACCCAGAAAGAACCCCAACAGGCTTGTTAAGAAATTCGAGACACGAAACCAGACTCTTAGAATTCTCATGTCAGGAAATCAATGCCCTCAGCTACTCAAATTCACGCTGGAGGATATCTGTCAATATGTGCATGTGTACATATATATATATACATCTACCAAATTTACTCACTTTATCAAGTGTTTAGCGAACATTTTCAGCACTACAAACAGATGTGACAGGGGCAGGGGGAGGCCAGATTATATCTCTGAGGGCATAAGTGACAGCCGGCCATGGGTCATTCACTTGGTGACCACAGTGCAGCCATGCAAGCTCTCTGGGCCATGTCTGTTCTGTTCCTTCCCAGGGTGTTTGAGATCCTTCAAGTAAAAGTGTTCTGCCAGCATTACCTTTGAGGTAGGGAAGGCAGAGGGAACCAGCAGGTGGAGGGAGGGACAAATGCCCCCCAGGTGAGGGGGGAATCTATTCTGACCCACCTCCCCTTTTCCTTGGAGTCGTCAAAGCTATCAAAAACACTTAAGGCAAGTGACTACTGCAGGGGATGCCCCAAGCAGAGTTGAAGGAAATCTCCTCCTTTAGCCTCTGCTGCACCTGAAACTAGATAGCCAGGCTACCCAAAGTCTAGAAGCAAACATTTTATCCCCACCTCACAGCCTAACTAAGAAATAAACACACAGTTTTTAATAAAGCCATTTGTTTATTCAACTATGCCATGTCAAATACCTCTTTCTTGTCTGGATTTTCAACTCTCAAACCACTGTTAGTTATTAAAAACAGTTATTAAAAGTGACTGAAAAGCACGTAATACAAAATGCTAACTCAGACAAGACTCACATGCCCCACCCCCAGCACCACAGTCTAGACGCCTGGCTCAAGGGGTTTGGAGAAAGGAAGAGGAAGTGAGGCATGATCTCTTTCTTTAAACAATCATTTAACAGGAAAACAGAAGCAGTACATTCTTATTGTAAAAAATTTAGATAATACTTACACACTAAAAGAAAACTGAAGACAAACCCCCACCACCCAAGTGTCCAGCAAAACATCCAGGTGTATTTCATAGCCAAAAATGAGGTCATACTGAATCCACTGTTTTGTAACTTACTTTTGAATCAATATTCCCCACTTCTCCACTGAAGATTACAAGCGTTATGCATCAGCAAACTTTTCCTAAGTTAACACTGAAACACGACTGATTACCCAAATCTGCCGTGAATGACTCCACATTAATTTACAAAATTACAAGGACCCACAATCCTAACCTGTTTTTCCCCATTGCTCAGTTTAACAACAGAAATGCAAGAATTAAAGTGTTTACCCCAAGGTGCCATGATAGTGTTCACCTTCTGTCTCATAGAGCACAGTGCAGAAACGGGTTCTCGTCAGTCACTCACTCTCTTGTGGGACACAACCCACATAATTAACCCATAACAACACCCCTAGAAGATACTCAATATCAGGATTCTTCTGTGGACTCCCCACTGGACAGCTCCTAGTGAGAGGAACACAGAAACCTTAAGAGCTGCCTCCCTCCTCCAACCAGTCCCTGTCGCTTTGCAGTCTCTCCTTTTCCTGGTCCTCTTCTCTTCAAGCAGATGCAAAAACATGACCAGAAGCCTCTTGTCCTAAATACATACCTACAACCTAAAGCAAAAAAGATGCCGTGGTACTGATTAAGGTGAGAGACAGGTGTGGGGACCAAGGTCACCTGGGACATAAAAAGGGAGGAACCACAAAAGGAAATGATTAATTTGAGGATGAAAGTTGCATAACAAGGATGAAAGTAACATAACAGAAACCCACCAAGAGTGATGGGATTGAAGGTTCCTGGAGAAATCCAAGCTTCCTCCCAGCCATAACTTCCTAGCTGCTCTGGGGGAACGTCAAGAGCCCCCACACGACTGGTTTCTGAGTGAACATACAGAGCTGATGAGAGATCAGCTGCCTCCCACCTCCAACGGGTGTCTCCAACTCTGGCAGAACCTCCTGGACATCCACCCTTTCTGAAGGGCTGATTTCCTTCTGATTCCAAACCTTAGTGTCACGCTACATGGGCATCCGCTATTTAATGCATGTCTGCAGTGGCAGGGTAGTGAAGTCACCCTGGAACAAAGCTGCAGCAGGGACACTAGAGCCAGGCAGTCAAGTGTTCTGTGGATTCCAGATGCAGTGGTGGCCAGCAAGAAAGACGAAAGCCAAGAGCCTGGCATCAAGTAGATACGCACACATCCCGTGGACCCTGGAGAGCTGCCTCCACCCGCTCTCCTGCCTTCCTTTCCCTGACACAACATTCATGCTGACAGGTGACCGTATTTCACACCCATTAGCACCCTGCAAGAACTTCTGTCAGCCTCAGCCTCCACTGAAGGAGGCACTCCATAAAAGCAACTGGCAAGAGAAAGAATCTAAAACATCCTCTCTCTGTCCTGATTCCTGAAGTGTCCTTAGAAAGGGAATATTTCTAAGGCTTCCCTGGGGAGCTCAGGCTTGTCCCAGACTCCACACTCAAACCCTGGAACAGGAAGCACTTAAGGACTGACACTGCTGCTGGATGTGCCTGCAAATCCAGCTCTGGGCCAGCCTGCGAGGTTCAGGAGTTACCAACACACGCCTCCAGAGTTCAGGGCTGTGTTTATTCACATGGTAGCAGAGACCAAGCACCCCTCAGGAAGGAGGCTAGGCTTGTCTGGGAACACGTGCCCCCTGTTGTGCAGGCAGCCACTTGCTCTGAAGCTGTTCTGAGCCAGGAAGGTCAAGGTATGAGTCAAATAGCCACCTAGGTATCAAAATAGAGCTGAGATCCAGAACGCAACACCCGTCTCCACACACCAACACGGAAATACAGTGACAAGAATTCAAACTGCAGAGACCAGCATGGAACAACAAGAAGGGTGCCTCTGAACGGATCAGACACTGGGGGCTGGTGTAGATGGGGTGAACGAGGAGAAGTCAGGAGAGGCCAAAGACATTCACTACAGAAAAGGACAGAGCAGATCTCACAAGTTCTCATCAGAGGAAAAATGTGTAACTACATGAGGTGACAGATGCTCACTACGCTTACTGTGGTGATCATTTCACAACATATTCATCTATCAAATCATCACATTGTACACCTTAAATTTATGCAATGTTACATGTCAATTATATCTCAATAAAACTGGGGGAAAAATAAAAATTTGTAAAATTAGGAATGGACAAGAAATGATTTTTTCCTTCTTTATACCTCAATCAGGTAACCTTTTGGTCTTACAGCACTTTGCAGCAACTGACATTTAATATCTACAGAAATCAAGCCTAACAGATGGCCCAGTGGTCATTAGAACCACAGAAGGTCAGTGAGGAGCTCACTGGTGTGCATGAGTACATGCATGTGAGAGCACATGTGTGAGAGAACATACTAAGAGGTGGCTTTCACAGCAGAGTCTATGAGAGAAGAGAGAGCTTCCAGACTGTGAAAAGTCACAGTGAGAGTAAAAAGGAGCCCTGTCTGCACTGGTCCACTCCTCCAGCACAGGGAGGGTGTGCACTTGTAGGAAAGAACATGCCCAGAGAGCCCTAACTATGGTAAGAATATCCCCCCAACGGGAAGCCAGGCTGGAAAGTGACTGTTTCTGCTGGTTATCAGCAAGACATAAATAAAATGAGACGGCAAGGCTAACAGCATCTAAAGCTACTGCCAGTTCTGCCTTCAGAAATGAAATTTATGCCCAACTCTTGGATAACAAGCAAAATGGCTATTTTATGCAGTTTGTAAACTTTTATTCTCTGCATTATTTTCTAACCAGACCACTAAGCTATCTGAGAAAACACCTATTAAGTGTACTGTAGGCCATCCTAAAGCTAAAGCTATCACAAAATCTTTCTGATAGTCTTCTGCTGTAACTTTTTTGAAAATAGGTTCCAAGAGAAGGTTCCAAGAAATTCTAATTCTCCATGGCTAAGAACACATTTCCAGTGGTTTACAACCGGAACACCTGAATGGGCAGCATGCTTAAAGACACAAGGACAAAGAACTTTCTGATCTTTCTGATCACATCGGCCATAATAGAATAGATGGCAAGCACAGGCACCAGGCTCTGGGCCTCTGGAACCCTCCTGCAAGGCCACAGGTGTGAAGGGGCCACGCATCTAAGCACATTTGGCCCACCCAGAAGACACGAGAAGGGCCATTCTGCAAGTGCACAGCCACCACATTGTTCCTCCCTCGCCTGCAGCACGGGGAGCCCAGAGAACCGGCGCATCCCTGCAGCTGGCAAAGAGGTGCTCTCCGCCATCTCCTCCCTCGCCCATGGCACAGGGGGGCCAGAGAACTGGCGCATCCCTGCAGCTGGTAAAGAGCTGCTCTCCACCATCTCCTCCCTCGCCCACGGCACAGGGGGGCCAGAGAACCGGCGCATCCCTGCGGCTGGCTAAGAGCTCCTCTGCGCCATCTCTTCCCTCACCCACAGCATAGGGCTGGCACAGAGAGCCCAGAAAACCGGCACACCCCTGCAGCTGGTCAAGAGCTGCTGTCTCCCAGTTCCACTGAGTAAGAAAGCAGAAGCCAGAGGCACCATCCCCAATGATAAAATTAAGTCTAAGGATCATGTCTTCATTTTTCACTCAAAGATTTTCAGATTTCAGAAACATAAATTCACTTTAGGTACAACCCATCAACCCCTGCCTTTAAAAGAAAACAATCCCATTCAGCACTATTCTTCACTTTCATAACAAAAAGCTCCATGTTAGTAGTGACGGGACGTGCGGAGAACCTGCTACTGGGGACACAGGGACCAGGAGGTCAGTGCCTCTGGCAGACATGAACAGCGCCATCATCCATCTCCTGGGAGACGTCCCTCCACCCAGTCATAGCACGGTTACGGGGACATGCGACTCAGGACACGTCTGAGCTCGGTGCCTCTAGTTCATTTAAGAGGCAACTATCTCGTATTCTCATCACTGCCCCTCCCGTGCCCACCCTAGAGCGCCCAGAACATCAACAGACCACAAAGGGTGAAATGTTAATGTTTGAGCTAATCTTCTTAAAGGAGAAATAACTCTAAGCTCTCTCAACTGACTAAAAAGTTAAGGAACACAATCTCAACAAAGTAGTGGAAAATATCACTAGTTTTGTCACATTTACCTGTGAAAGAAACAAAGGGGCTGCCAGGGTTTTTCCTATTTCTCAGATTTTAATTTTTTAAGTAAAGCCCTTATCAATTAAAATATATAATGCTGGGCTTCAGATGAGCAATTTACCTACTTTTAATGTGGGTTAAAAAATAAGAAAGCCCACACTGCAAGGTTTTCTATCAACATAATAACTGGATACAAAGATGAATTCACGTAGAAAGTCACATTTGCAAAAATCCAATGGTTAAGACAGACAATTCATGGAGCCCCTCATCCTTCTGGCAGCATACCCAGGTTTTATTCATTTTATTTATTTATTTATTTTTTTTGTGAGGAAGATTGGCCCTGAGCTAACATCTATACCAATCATCCTCTATGTTATATGGAACGAAGCCACAGCACGGCTTGACGAGCGATACTAGGTCCACGCCCGGGATCTGAACCTGAGAATACTGGACCACCAAAGTGGAGCACGTGAACTTAACCACTATGCCACCGGGTTGACCCTCACACTCAGGCTTTAAATGACATGAAATGACACATGTGGTAAAGATCCAGGACACCTGTCCATGCTCTTCCTTGTCACCCCTGCTCGCAAGGCCCCTGTCCCTCCAGACCGAGACGCTGAGAAAGTACACACACGAACACCCCACTCACCAGTGCCTTGCTGCCTAGCTGTGATAGCTGAGAACAGAGAATCCTGCACAGCTCTGGGGCAGGGCAAGGCCTTCCAGAAGATACAGGGATAGTCTTCCCCAGGAGCATCACTGCAACACAGGCGGGCAGGGGATCAAAGCTGCCAACACTGGCTCAAGAGCTTCTCATCCTAAAACATACCTGGTAGGGAAGAGTATTTCTAAAGGAAGACTTCAAGACACCAGTAGTGACAAAAGGGCACGTCCTGACCTAGTAAAGTGACCTCGTAACTTCCGGGAGGCAGAGAAAGCAGATGCTTTCACAAGTTATAAAAATTTGTTACTTAAGAAAATAATAGCCTTGATAGCATAAATTATACCAAGCCAAAATAAACACTAGAGAATCATTTTCAGATGATACAATGACTTCTTTTAAACAGTATCTTCATAAAATAGAAGCCTGAAGACTCAATGCCATCACTGGCCAAGCTGTGGGCAAGTGAGTGTCTTGTCACTGTGGTGTGCCTGAAACACATGCACCAGGCACCAGCAAAACCCCTTGGAATCATTTCCTGTGCCACGAACACTCAGGTCAAGGATCAGGAAGGGCTTAATAATGTGACAGATTCTAGACAGGTGGGAACACGTGAGACATGTACACAGGACGTGTGGGAAGTAAGTGTGACCACACAGAGTGAGACAGAAGAGCCAGGAGAGGCAGACCAGGCTGCCTAGCACCTCGGCAACAAGGAAATTAGACAGCAAAGCCCAACTAAGGAATACTGTTCAGCAGGGGCAACGCAGAAAGATCTCTGGGACATGACACCAAGCTTAAAAAACCAAAGCAACTCTGCTGACTAAAGCACGTGGAATGTAAACACAGAGAGGAGGGGCCCTGGACACTCCTGGCAGGGGCAGCTGCCCTCTGCCTCGGGAAGAGGAGGCAGCATTGGGGCTGCGGTGAAGGCAGAAAGGCGGGGCCTTCAGGTTTCACACTACACATTTGTGAGCTTGAGAAACTTCTATTAAGACTGCACTCATCTTGTGAAACATGGTCATGAATATCAACTGAGGAAAAACAAGACTCTACTCACCTAGTGGCTTCTTACTTAAATTTTTTTATTTTGAAATACCTTAGGCATAAAAAAGCATTGCAAAAAAAATTCAGAGTTCCTGTATACCCTCCACTCAGCCTAATGTTAACATCACACGTAACCACAGTAAAATTATCTAATTCCAGAAACCCATGGACACCCTGCTATTAAGGACTGCACAGGCCTCACTCCCATTTGACTATCCTGCTCCAGCCCAGGACCCATGCTGCATCAGGGTCATGTTCCCTTGTTCTCCTAATTGGATTACTTTTTTTTTTCTTTTCTTTTTTCTTTCCTGCTTTATCTCCCCAAATCCCTCCTTGTACACAGCTGTATATCCTAGTTGCAGGTCCTTCCAGTTGTGGCATATGGGATGCTGCCTCAACATGGCCCGACGAGCGGTGCCATGTCCGCGCCCAGGATCTGAACCAGCGAAACCCTGGGCCACCGCAGAGGAGCGCGCGAACTCAACCACTCGGCCACTGGGCCGGCCCCGGATTACTTTTTTATGATATAAAATGAAACAACACTTCTTAAAACTACACAAAACAGAGTGAAAGCAGTTTGTGCTTTGTATGGGGATCTGTCAAATATGCAGGGAGTTTACAGAAAAGCCCATGAGATGATGAAAAAGGCAGAATGCTACCTCTGTGTATGTTAATGGGGAATATTTAGATCAGAGAAGACATAGTTTGAAATATCCAGAGATCTGCAGGAAACAACCCACAAGTAGGCAGGGAACCACACACAGATGAGAAGCAGTGCCGGGCTCCTCCAGCCAGACCAAGGCCCAGGCAGTGCTGGAAGGGCAGAGAGGCCTTGCCTCAGCCTGGAGCATTAGCCCAAAACTGAGCAAGGCACAGTCTGCCTCATGAATCTTAAAAGCAAAACCTAAAAGGAGCAAACTGTTTCCAAGAATTAACTGGATCCCAGGACAAAGCTCAGGAAGACTGACAGGAACACAAAACTATGCAGCACACAACAAGGCAAAATTCAGTGTCTGACATCCAGATATTCCCAGGCATGGAAGTTGGAAGAATTTGAGAAAAAAATCAATAGCACGCTATAAAATAAACATACATGAGTCCATACTGATGTAAAGAAATGACTGAATAAATGAAGAAATGGGTGGAAGAGACAAATCTTGCCCCAAGGAGACACTCTCCTCCCCTTGCATGAGCTCTGGACTTGGTGCTCATGTGGAAAGGACAGAGGGTAAGAAGGGACCAGGAACTGCACAGTGCAGGAACCTGGCATATGTCACTTTAACCAGGTGAGTGGGGTGAGCCCTCTATAAATCACGGTCACAGTATCTACCTCTGATAGGATGTGCTAAGAAGGCACTTCACCTCTGTGGTCATCTTCCTCCACAACCAAAATCCCAGTCTAAAGAGAAAACATCAGACAAATCTGAATGGAGGAAACCCTGCAAAATATCTGGTTGGTGCTCCTCAACACCGTCAAGGTCACAAAAGACAAGGAAAGACAGAGAAACTGTCCCAGACAGGAGGAGGCAGAGGAGACAGAATGACTAAATGCAACGGGTATGCTGGATGGGACCCTGGCACAGAAAAGGGACATCAGATAAGAACTAAGGAAATCTGAATAAAGTCTGCAGTGTAAATAGTAATGCACCAATACTGGTTTCTTTGTTTTGATAACTATACCATGGTAATGTAAGATGTTAGCAATTAGGGGAAGCTGGATGAGAGATACAGAGGAATGCTCTTTACAACTCTTCTGTAAATCTAACACTTTCCCAAAATAAAAAGTATATTGGAAAAAAAAAATCCCCAGGCATGTAATTAAGAAAATACATAACGAGAAAAAAAGCAATCAATTGTAACCAACCCAGAATTGACATAAATGGCAAAATTAGCAGAAACAGACATTAAACAGTTCATATAACTGAGCTACCCAATATTCTCAAACTTAACTAGAGATACGCTGAGTACAAACCTCTAGAGGTGCAAACCACATCATGCTCTGGAGGTGAAAACCCTTTAGGGGGGATTAACAGCTGAACAGACACTTGGCACAGAGAGAACAGATGACTGTGAGAGAAAATGAGCACAGCGTCAGTGAGCTGGGACAGCTACAAGCAATGGAACAGATCACTGAAGTGCCCACAGGGGGTGAGGGACAGAAAAAGTATCTGAAGAAATAAAGCCCAAAAGTTTTCAAATTTTGATGAAAACTATAAACTCGGAGATCCAAGGAGCTCAACGAACCTCAAGCAAAAGAAATAGAGAAACACCACACCAAAGTACATCACAGAGATAAAAGACAATCTTAAAAGTAGTCAGAGAGAAAAAGCCAAGCAGAATGGAAGAGAGACAATGGTGACAGCAGATTCTTGAGGGAAAGAAGGTGAGTACAAATTGAAAGAAAATACTTTTCACCCTGGGATTTGATATCCACTGAAATTCTTTAAAAACAAAGGCCATGATGATAGTTGCACAGCTCTGTGAACAAAGTGAAAATCATTTACTGTATACTTCAAATGGGTGAATTGTAAGGTATGTGAATTATCTCAATGAAGGTGAGTACATACACACACACAAAGTCAAAATAAAGAATTCTGCAGACGTACAAAAGCTAAAAGAACTTATCACGAGGAGAACCTCACTATGAGAAATACTAATGGGAGTCCTTCAGCCAGAAGGAAATGACGCTGGTTGGAAGTGAGAATCCACACTAAAAATGAAGAGCACCTGCAATGGCAATGATGCAGGCAAATACACAAGACTCTCTCTTTTAAAGACAGTCCACTGTTTAAACAAACACAACAGCAATAAAATGTGGAGTTTATAACATCTGTAAAAGTAAAATGTAAGAAAACCACAGCATCAAAGCTGAGAGGGAGACATGGAACTACTACTTTCAGGTTCTTTTACTATCAAAGTGTACATAACAGTGGATTTAAACTTCATCATGTCAACAATCACACTAAGTGTAAACAGTCTGAACACTTCTTAAAAAGGAAAGATTGTCAGACTGGGTTTCTTTAAAAAGCAATACCTAACTCAAGGCTGCCTACAAGAAACTCTCTTTAAATATCAAGACAACTAGTTTAAACTCAAAAAGATGGAAAAGGATATAGCATGCTAATACTAGTCAAAGGAAAGAGAGAGGCTACTTTAATATCAAACATAGTAAAGTAAACTGCAGAGCAAAGAATATCATCACAGATAGGAGGCCATTTCATAACGATAAAGAGGCAGATTCATCGAAAGGAAGTCATAGTCTCAAATGTTTATGTCCCTAAAAACTGAGCTTCAAAACACACAAGGTAAAAAGCGATGAGACTGCACAGAGAAAACACAAAACCACAAACATCATCAGAGATTTCAATACCCTTCTCTGAATAACTGATAGCTCAAATGCACAGAAAAATCAGTAAGGATACTGACCACCCACTACTGAAGACAGTAGTAAGACTCCTTAGCTGGATGGTGGGGCATAAAGTAGATTTTCCCGCTTTTTCATGTCTTCTTGTATTTTCTACAGTGAGCAGGAAATGGAAATAAGAAAAATGTTTGTTGGGACAGGCCCCACGGCCAAGTGGTTAAGTTTGCATGCTCTGCTTCAGCAGCCCAAGCCTTTGCCGTTTTGGATCCTGGGCACAGACATGGCACCACTCATCAAGCCATGCTGAGGTGGCGTCCCAGAGAGCACAACCAGAATACACAACTATGTACTGGGGGGCTCTGGGCAGAAAAAGAAGAGGAGGAATAAAAAAAAAAAACAAAAAAACTTTTGGCGCCAGCCAGGCGGTGCAGTGGTTAAGTTCACACGTTCTGCTTCAGCAGCCCGGGTTCACTGGTCCGGAGTTTGCTGGTCCAGATCCCGGGTGTGGACGTGGCACCGCTTGGCAAGCCATGCTGTGGCAAGCGTCCCACATACAAAGTAGAGGAAGATGGGCATGGATGTTCGCTCAGGGCCAGTCTTCCTCAGCAAAAAGAGGAGGATTGGCAGCAGATGTTAGCTCAGGGCTAATCTTCCTCAAAAAAAAACTTTAAAAAAAAAAAAAGAAAAAGAAAACTGTTTATTTTTTGAGAACTTCACAATGGACCTCCTGGTCCATCTTCTAAGCAAAAGAAAAGCAGGGGAGCACAAGCTGAGGTGCTTCGGGGTTCTGTCCCTAATTCAGGAAACACTTATTGAGCATTTACACTAGGCAGGCTGCATTAGAAACAAACCTGTCTTGAGTGTCCCTCTGAATCCAGCTGCAGAAGTTGATACTTAGAATCCAGCATCTAGAACGCATATTAGAGGAGACCACCAGAACTGACCCAACAACAGGGACAAGTTCATCAAGATCCCCGTGCTGCAGGGCCTCCAATAAGCCCAGAGCCTGCACTTCTTAACCACCAAACTCCTGGAACAGAAAACTCCCCCAAGGCTGCTTTTCTCTGAATGCTACACTAGAAAAAAAGAACACTGCAAACAGATTTTAACCAATTCCATTAGCTAAGCAAGAAAACCCCCTTGAGAATGAACCTGTGTTTAATCACAACTCGTGGCCTTGCCTGTCATCCTAAAAAAGCAAGTGGCCCACCTTCATCCAATTGAGCAAAGGCACTTTGATACCGATTTACCCCTCCCAAATGATAAAGCTCTGCCACCCAGGAAAGAACTGGAATAAACCTGTAGATTCCAAGACTTCAAGAGACAGAGCCTTAACACCACTTAGTCCTACTTGCCAAAGGGGCAAATGCGAACCCTTGCATTCACTTGTTTTCCTGTTTTCTGCTTCCTGTGGTCTCACCTCTTACTCCTCCCAACACTGAAGGAGGTCACTTTTACAAGAGCTGGAGTAGAGTGGTTGACAAAGAGGAAATAAACAAAAATGACTTCTAAATGAGGGTTTCAAACTACTTAAGCCTCACCACAAATATCTGGAAATGAAAAAACTTCTTGGGTTCTTTGGAGTAGGCTTCAGTCTAAAGCATGTCATTATTAATGCTTCTTTGGACAATTTTAAAACCCTAAAATTGCACAGAAAACAGGAACATAAAGACTGTGAGCTAGGCTTACTACGAGGTTTAAGTACAAGGCACCTTATTTCTCAAAATAAGAGAACGACCTAGAATACCCACATATTATCCATCCAAAGACTACCGGTTACAGTGGGAGAAATTACTTTTATAGATGTTCTTTTAATTTTTTATCTTAAAAGAAAAAAATCAAATCTGCCTGAAGATTACTATATTATGCTAGCATGCTTTTGTTGATTTATTCTGACTGTAAACAAACCTTCCTTCTTTCTTCCTGCCACACACACAGACAGGACTGCAGGCCTCAACTTCCTATCTGTCTCTCTCTCTCTCTCTCTCTCTCTCTCTCTCTCTCCATGCAGCCCTTTCTGTCTGCACAATGACACGACCATCCTTCTAGTCACCAAAGCTCAAGGATCTGGTTGCCCTTCACTCTGCGGGGCCCTCCATCCCAGGGCAGCCATGCAGTGAGGCCTCGTGCCTGCTTCGAGAGCTTCCCACCCTACACGCTCTTCCACTAGATGCTTCTGATCACTACTTTTCGGGACACTCCTTGGTCTGGCATTCCAACCTCACCCGTGCCCCAAACCTTCAGACCCATCGGCTACTCTATGCTCCTGGCCCATGTTGTTTCCTTTACCCAAAATTCCTTTTGTAAATCCCATGGCCATCAGTTCTAATTTTACTTATTATTCCAAGCCCACCCAAATGCTACCTCCTCGGTGGAGCCTTCAGCACTCCTGACCCCCAAGAGACATGGTCTCCCTCTCTTCCTCTCACAGGAGCTGGTGGGTCTCTCTGCAGGTCTGGAGACTGTAAGTGCCTCAAGAGCAGGACGCAGCCTTGTCTGCCTGTGCTCACAGGTGACACCACAGCCTCATGAAACAGCATGCCCTGGGATTGTGGGAGGTCCCCCCCCCAGCAATATTAAACTTCTGTTTTCCTTCTGTAAGTGGAGTAATAATGCTAACCTCAGAGGACGTTAAAGGATTAAACAGGGAAGCAGCTGGCCCAATGCTGACAGGGAGTAAGTATTCCAGGTAGGCCATTCCATTAGTCTTGATCCTGGAAACCCAGCCAAGTTTTACACGACCTCTTGCACACACCAGGTGCTAAATATTCCCTGAATAAAAGAAAATACCTTAGACACTGAGAATTACCACTTTGATTTCCATGAGCAGGTGTATCAAAAAATTTATGCCAAAAAGTAATTACAAAGAAAGTTCTTAGAGATTAATTTAATTCTGAGGGCTTCAGATAAGGAAAGCTCAAATCACCATTTGTCAAAAACAGAAGTGGGTCCTGACCCACAGTTTTGATCACATAAATTCAACAGTGCTAGCAATTCAGAGGGTATTCCTCTCTGGTCTCTTTCACCAAGTCCCAGGTGCAGAGTGAGCATCCACAGAGCGTCAGCAGCCATGCGCACAGTCTAAAGCAGAGGTGAGGGTGGCTCGCAGGGTCCACGCGGGACTGCAGCTCTAGCCTGGTTCTCTCCATGTACACACATTCTGAGACTGCAATCCCAGTTGGCCCCCATGTCAGTGGAGAACAAATGGCCTGGCTCCCTCCAAGCCTGTCATACCACTTCCAACAACCAAGAAACTCCTCTTAATATAAAATACCTGTAATGGGGGCCGGCTCGGTGGCGCAGCGGTTAAGTTCGCACGTTCCGCTTCTTGGCAGCCCGGGGTTCACCGGTTTGGATCCCGGGTGTGGACATGGCACCGCATGGCAAAAAGTCATGCCGTGGTAGGCGTCCCACATATAAAGTAGAGGAAGATGGGCATAGATATTAGCTCAGGGCCAGTCTTCCTCAGCAAAAAGAGGCGGATTGGCAGTAGTTAGCTCAGGGCTAATCTTCCTCAAAAAAAAAAAAAAAAGCCTCTGACGGAATATTAACAGTATTTTCTCCTCATCTCAGTGAAACCTGAAAAAGATCATTCTCATATACAGCAGCCAAATTTTATGACAAAGAGCTTCATTAAAGATGCTTACAGGATTGCACATCACAGTTTCATAATAAATGGCCTAAAGAGTTAAATACTAGAGGTTACTGAGTCATTGGAAAAAGGCCCAGAGTCCTCACTTCCAATTAAAGCTGACCAGCTCCAGCATTAGTAGAAATGTGTCTCAAGGTCTCATCGCAGCCAAGGCAGAGAGCAATTTTTTAAAAGACTAATCAAAGTTGAATACACAGAACTCCATAACTTTAAAAAGTTCTCCAAAGTGGCAAATACACAATGATATATTTTAAGTCGTTGCAATCCAGATCATCTTAAAAGATCTGCAAAATTCAGAAGAACAAAGATAAATTTTTAAGTCAAGTAATCAGGCTGAACTACAAGACAAAATAAAAGTGTGCCAGGGTAGGCAATATGATTGAAATAATCCAAGAGAATCAAGGTCTAAAACAATGAGACGCCTGGTCAGTTTTGTGGCAGCTTAACAGGAAGAATTATGCAGTAAACTGGATGAACATCAGGGAAGGGCTGAGCACTGCCAGAGGAAGAGGCTGCACGGCTCCCAGCAACCGTGTTAGCAGCAGAGTCCATGCCCTAAGAGCAGGCTGTCCTATAGGAATCCCAGCCTGCAAGTGGGACTCGGTCCTTTTGCTACTAGTACACAACAAAAGGCATGATCAAAGGAAAGGAAAACACCTTCACGCGCCAACACCCAGTTGAGGATGTGTGCTGAGTTCATGAGCACCCACCCCAGAACAGACGCGCAGACCTACTTTAAAAGGGGGGCCCATTTTTACATTTCCATGGGAATTCCAGGAGGGGTGTTCACTCCAAAGGGTCCACCAAATCAGGAGCCCTCTGAAAATGCACACAAATCTGTGAGCTTCTGTACTGGGGGAGGTAATGGGCACAGTCACACTAAGGCTGTGGCACTTTTAGTTATAGACAAGCATTCAGGCTGACTTGACTTGTCCAGCTACCTTTTCTCACACAGACTGAGCTTAGTCCAGTTGTTTCCAAAGTGTGGGGCTGTGGACCCTTGGAGAGCCCTGCAAACCTTTCAAAACTTTTTTTGTAACAGCACTATCTTTTTAGCTGGGGTGATATTTGCATGATGGTGCAAAGGTGATGGCCCACTTTGCTTAAGAATCTCCATGATAAAGCAATAATTATTAATTTCATTAAATTCCAAGCCTTTTGCACTAGTCTTCTTCAATTCCTATGTGACAAAAAGAAGTGTGCATGAAGCATTTCTGCTGTGTACCAAACACAACAGTTGTCTCCAGCAAAAGCACTGAAGGAAACACAATGTTTACATGAAAAAATGATATACAAACTCTAGTTATTCAGACATGGGTATCTGGCAGATTGGTTCTGGAAAACGAACAAAATGAGACTGCCACGGGGCTGGCCCCGTGGCCGAGTGATTAAGTTCACGCGCTCCGCTGCAGGCGGCCCAGTGTTTCGTTAGTTCGAATCCTGGGCGCGGACATGGCACTGCTCATCAGACCACGCTGAGGCAGCGTCCCACATGCCACAACTAGAAGAACCCACAACAAAGAATACACAACTATGTACCGGGGGGCTTTGGGGAGAAAAAGGAAAAAATAAAATCTTTAAAAAAAAAAAAAAATGAGACTGCCACTTCAAGGAAAACATCTGACCTAATTTATTGCCAATGGTAAAATTCAAGCATTCAGTCAAATATTAGAATCCTGGAAAACTCCCTGCCAGGAACAGATAGCTTGTGACAGCCTAAAAGCTCCTCTGATGAGAAGGGTGGCCAGCGAAACAAAAGTAACTTTCTGACATAGTAAAATAAAGTATGCCAGCATCTGGAAGATCTAAGTAACTCAGCAAACCGAAGTTTACCAAATGACCAAAGCCTGATGCTGCAAAACCAAACACGGGTAGAAGATCCGGCCCCAGTGCAGGAAACATCAGGGGGTGTGCAAGCGGACAAGGAGGAGCCGTCCCGAGACTCCACAGAGGCTCCACGCTCCACTGAGCTGCGCCACACGACCATTTACTGAGTTTAGGTGTGAAAACCTCCAAAATTATGTCAAAAAGCTATTCAAATATTCTTCCCTATTCCAACTACAATTTTTCTTTGCATACTTTAACCAAAGCAACATAAGACAATCACCAACTTTTTGTTTTGGAAAATACAGTTATTTTGAGTAAAAATGTGTTATTTAGAGTAATATGCAATGGTTTATTACTCCTCCTTTCAAGTGGAATTAGTAACTAAGCATTTTATCAACAGATAGACCTATACAGACAAAAGTTATTTGGGCTCCTCCAGGTTCACAACATAAACAGTTGCTGAGATGGAAAAGCGTGAAGACAGCCCAGGAGCTGAGGGGGTAGAGGGAGACCACTCCTCCAGGCCCCACCTCCATCGCAGACCCTGCCAAGCCTCAGCCATGACAAGATCCTTTAATTTGTGTATCCCACTCCCTGGATCCCATCCTAAATGCTGTCAACTGGATGAGAAGAGAGAAAAGATGCACAAAGACAAAATCTGAGCCCTTCTCTCAAAGAAGCATCAGTTTTCTGTCTCCTTGGGGTGACTCCTGCTGGGACGGTGCTGCTCCATGCCGGGAGCACAGAGGAGAAAAGGAACAAGGAACAAGGAGGTCGGCCCAGTCCCATCTGGCAGACGGTTCTGCTGTCCATGCTTCTTCTACAGAAAGAGGAAATGCGGTCACCTCCAATGAGATGTGTGGAGACTAGCAGAGTGTATCCCACTGGCTACGGGACAGGGACACAAGAGGCCCATGTGCCTTGAGCTGAGTTATGACTGGGACGTTGTCCTTTTTGCTCGGCAAGAATAAGACACACTAGGGTCAAATTTTACAGTGTCTTCTTGTAGACCCCGACCCAGTACTATCCTCTGAACGTCATGATGAAAAGGATCCCATGTAATGCAGGTGTCTCCTTATTTACAGACAAAGAAACGAAGGCCTGGAAGGAAGGCTACAGCACAGGGGGGGGGATGGGCCAGTTTTAAGTCATCCCAAGCTGGCTACCAGCACCAGGACACAGTCAGTCCTTCCTGGACGAGCACTTTCCCAGGTAAGATTCTGCCTTGGGATGCAATGCGGGACCCTGTGCAGCAATCCCTGTTGCTGAATCAGTGTCCAGAACTCACTTCTCAAAAATGACCAGAAACGGCCACAAAGCACTGGATATGTTGAGTTAATGAATAAAATTAAACTGTTTGGAGAATTTGCGGACATTTTGAAAGAGCTAATATACTCTGAATGTTCTGAAGCCAAGTTAAGAATTACTAGTCTAGTCTCTGAAAGAAAAATTAACTGACGTCGGCACAGGCACACTGGCTGGCACAGCCGCATACACTTCCCAAGGAGTCCCTGGGATGGGCCTCCTCCCCTCTCAGACCAGGCATGCATACCACTCAGAGACCGCAGAGAGACAGCCTGAGGCCATCCTTCTCCCTCTCTCCAACTTTGCAGTGTTCAAACGCTGTGAGGTTGGTTTCCGCGCAAGGTGTTTCCGGTGTCCCCTTGACAGAAAGCTGCATCCTTCTTGAGCAATGCCTTGTCACGGTCCAAGGTTCTCGGAACTAGGGGCACAACACAGCACCAGCATCCGGGTGGGAACACTCCCTCTTTCAGGCAATTAAGAGAGATCAGAACTGAGTTCACAGGTCAGCAGCTGGCTCTGTTTATTGTTTACTTCTCCATCAGAGAAGACCAGACAGACAATTAAAACTGATCCAAGGGGGTTGGCCAAGCGGCATAGTGGTTAAGTTCATGTGCTCTGCTTTGGCAGACCAGGGTTCACAGGTTCGGATCCCAGGCATGGACCTACACACCGCTCATCACGCCACGCTGTGGTGGTGTCCCACACGTGAAGTGGAAGAGGACTGGCATAGATGTTAGCTCAGGGCCAATCTTTCTCACCAAAGGGGGGAAAAAAGTGACCCAAGATGTCATTTTGTAGGTGAATGGATAAATAAACTATGGTCCCTCCAGACAATGGAATATCATTCAGCACTAAAAAGAAGAAACAAGCTGTCAGCCATGAAAAGGCACAGAGTAGCCTGAAAGGCATATGACTAAGTGGAAGAAGCCAGTCTGAAAAGGCCATACATTCTATCGTTCCAACTCTGTGACATTCTGGAAAAGAGAAAACCATGGAGACTCTAGAAAGTCAGACGCTGGCAGGGGGGAAGGGGAGAGATGAACAGTGGCGCACAGAGGATTTCTAGAGCAGTGCGACTACTCTGTAGGACACCACAGCAGTGGGCACATGTCAGGACATGTTTGTCCAAACTCACGGGCCATCCAACGCCAACAGTGAACGCTAATGGAACTGGACTTTGGGTGACAGTGACATGTCTGCAGAGGCTCATCCCCTGTGACATGTCCCATTCTGGTTGGGGATGTTAACAGTGGGGACCCCAAAAGAGGAGGAAATATATGGGAAATCTCTGTACCTTCTTCTCAGTTCTGCTGTGAACCTAAAACTGCTCTAAAAAATAAAGTCTGTTTTTTTTTAAAAAAAAAAGGTGATCCTCCCGCCAGAAAACAAAATGCAGCAGGACAAGGCTGGGATCTGCAAAGCTGACAGTACTGGGTCGGTTCCCAGGAGAATTGAGGTCCTGCAAAGGCCCCAAGGAACAGAACGCCTGATCTACAAGACAAAAACAAACCCCTCCCAGGCCAGGCCCTCAGGAACAGCATCTGGCTTGGCCTCAGGAGATTCCAGAGCTGGCCCTCCAGCCAGCCAGCAGCAGACAGTCCAGGCACGCCACCTTGGGACACCATTCCTATCTCCAGACCTGCTTTTCACCCTGTCTCTGACCTCCTCAGGGCCACAGATAAGTTCATGTGCCCTCCTCCCAACCCTGTCAAGCACGCGCTCTGCAGTGCCCTGCACAGCGTCCAGTAAGATGGGGAAGGGGTCAAGGTGCAGGGAGACATGGTGCCTTCTCCAGGAAATGTGAAAAGTAAAATTTTATCAGACATGCTATAAACTTCTCTCTAAATTATGGAGTCATTAAAAGTCATATTTTGAAGACTGTCATGGAAAATTAATACTAAGTTTTAAAATGCAGAACATGAAATAACATACACTGTGATCCCTATTTTGTGAAAAGTACATAACACATTAAAAATTTTTAATTTAGACATTTATCTTTGAGTGGTGGGATTACATGTGATTTTTATCTTCTTCATTTTCTTGTTTTTATTTTTTTTAAAGATTGGCATCTGAGCTAACAATCATTGCCAATCTTCCTTTTTTTTTTCTGCTGCTTCTTCTGCCCAAAGCACCCCAGTACGTAGTTGTACATTCTAGTTGTAGGTCCCTCTGGTTGTGCATGGCCCAATGAGCAGTGCCATGTCCTTGCCCAGGATCCGAACCAGAGAAACTCTAGGCCGCTGAAGCAGAGCAAGTGAACTCAACCATTGCCCACAGGGCCGGCCCCTCTTCTTCTTCTTTTTTTTTTTTCTTTTTTTTTTTTTTTTTTTTAAAGCACATCTCTTTTTTTTTTTTTTTTTTTTTAAGATTTTATTTTTTCCTTTTTCTCCCCAAAGCCCCCCGGTACATAGTTGTGTATTCTTCGTTGTGGGTTCTTCTAGTTGTGGCATGCGGGACGCTGCCTCAGCGTGGTCTGATGAGCAGTGCCATGTCCGCGCCCAGGATTCGAACCAACGAAGCACTGGGCCGCCTGCAGCGGAGCGCGCGAACTTAACCACTCGGCCACGGGGCCAGCCCCCCCTCTTCTTCTTTATATTTAACTTTATTTACTAAGTGTTACTAGTTGAATTACGTCCCCCAAAAAACAAAATGGGATCATAATTTCCCAACACATCAGAATGCGGCCTTATTGGGAAATAGGGTCTTTGCAGACGTAGTCAAGTCAAGACGAGATCCTTAGAGTGGGCCCCAACCCAAGATGACTGGTGTCCTTAGAAAAAGAGGAAATTTGGACCCGGAGAGACACGTACACAGGGAGACCCATGTGAAGATGGAGGCGGAGATGCGGGTGATGCTTCTACAAGCCGAGGAGCATCAGAGATGCCAGCAGACCAGCGGGAGTCGGGGGTGAGGCCTGGGGCAGACTCTCCCTCGGCCTCAGAAGGAACCAGCCCTGCCGGCACTGTGGTCTGGGCTTCTGGCCCCCAGACGGCGGAGAGTGGATTTCTATGGTGTGAGGCGCCCGGTCTGGGGGACTTTGTTACAGCCACCATGGCAAATTGATATGTTGAGTTTTGTTCCATGTGCATGAACTACTTCAACGATGGGGAAACCCTAATTTTTCTGTAAGACACTGAATAGTGTAACTCTCAGAATAAAGATGAGATCTCTACAGTTCACTGCATAAAAGAGCTGCCTTTCAACAAAAGACAGCAACAGCATGCCCGTTATACGTGGACACCAACGCTCTGTCCTCACAGCTCTTTTGAAGACAGTGGGGGTTATCTTATTGTCACTCCTGTTTCACCGCACCCTCAGCCTGAGCCAGCCACTGCACAGTGCCCTATCAGAGCCGGAGCGCTGCTTTAAACCGGCCCAGGTGAGGACTGCAGGTGACAGCACAGAACTCACTCATGGTCACAGTTCTATCCCCTGCTAACCCCAAATCCTGTTTCTGCCCCGGACTCTATCCACTCCCAACCTTCCAACAATAACCAGAAATTTATTTTTTATTTGTTTTAAATTCACAAAAATTTGGAACAGATTTAGCCAACTTTGACAGCCCCAAGCACTAGACACAACTGAAAGGAGCCTGGAAAGCTGTGACCCCAGGGGAGGGAAGCAGCAGGATGAGAAAGGTGCCTCAGGGTCTCTGGGAAGGAGACGCGTCCTGAAGTAACGGGGGCAGCGTGGGAGAGGGAAGACGGACGCTGGAGGCACAAGCAGAGACACGCGGCGTCCGGCTCTCTGTGAAGTGCAGCCCCGTTCCTAGCAACCTTCCGGCCGAATCGGCTGAGCTGCTTTCTCTCGACTGCGTGAGGTCTGGAGTGGGCCCTGCGGCCTCAGCCTGAGCGCCTCTAACTGGCCACTGGCCCAGGAG
The DNA here is from genome assembly GCF_021613505.1 of Equus quagga. Lineage (NCBI taxonomy): Eukaryota > Metazoa > Chordata > Mammalia > Perissodactyla > Equidae > Equus > Equus quagga. The sequence goes on from NC_060279.1 coordinate 79,872,909, forward strand.
GTCCCCCAGCCGATGCGGACAGTAAGTAACGTAAAGTGGTCCTTTCACACTAACGTACACACAGATACTATGAACTACACATGTGAAAAGTTCTTCAACTTTTCAGGTAAAATACTTCAAAGAGATTCCTCATTGACAAGTATACTCCACACTCATTGAGGCTCAATATGCTCAGTCTCTTCTGCTTGAGGACAGACATGAAACATCTGACACATGCCCATCAGACCAGTCACAAAGGGGCTTTAAAACAATCACTGTGTGGCCCCATCACTCGCTCCTGCTGGTCAGAGCCTGTCTGTCCCAACCTAGTCTAAGACCACATCACGCCTAGCCTCACTTCCTGGAGGGTCTGTGCATATGGGGGAGCCACCCTGGGAGAAGCCAATAAACCACAGCTTCGTAGGCTTGGAGATGGCAACCTCAGGACATCTACAGACAGTGACAGCACACATGTTCAACAAGGATTAGGCAGTGACTTCAAAAGTGCTCCCCAGACCAACAGTCTCAAGTCCACGTATGTAGACATCCCGCAGCCTCCCAGGCAGGGTTTCGGAGCATGGCTGTATCCAAAGTGAAGAAAGGAACAAGACTGTGCGATGACACGGGGCTGATGGGCACAAGATAGCCGAACCACGGCACCCTCAGGACTGAAATTCAAAATGAGGAGTGCTCTCAGAGGAAAGTAAGGAAGCTGCTGGCCAGGATTTACTGAGGAGACGGCACCACACACCCAGGAACAAGTTTACGTAAGGACAGGAGTCCCCCTCAGAAGTCAACAGTCAACACACAGTGCCAGGCGCGGCCTCACAGGCGGGAGGCTGCCAACAACCCCTGGAGGCTTGAGAGCGTGGGAGCTGAGAGGCCCAGGGAGTTCTACTCAGCCGCCCCCCACCCAGCACTGAATCATGAGGACATGTCACTGAGGACACCAATGTCTGTGTAACTAAGAAAATGGAACTGTGGGAAGGAAGCCAAAGGCAAGGGAAACACTGCCTTCACTGAAAACACTTAACGAATGTAGAATACTGCTCCGGTTTCCACGTAAAATTTTCCTCTGCCTTTAAAGGATTAATAGCCACAAAATGTTACTTTGCTCTTCTAGTATCCTTCAGAAAATGCAGCATCAGTTTAAAAGGTCCCAGGCAAAGGGGAAGAGAATGAAGAGTTGCCCTATAAGATGCCAATGCTCAGTCCAAAGGCTGATGAGGCCCCAAGGCCCCAGTATGAGTCGGGCCCCTCACAGAAGAGGACAAAGACATAGGCACTGTTCTGAGACTCAGACACTCTGACCATGACCTGAGTCTACACCCCAGAAGGGTGTGGGGATTTTTTATACTTTTTCTTTTTTTGAGGAAGATTAATTAGCCTTAAGCTAACATCTGCTGCCAATCCTCCTCCTTTTTCCTGAAGAAGACTGGCCCTGAGGTAACATCTGTGCCCATCTTCCCCTACTTTCTATGTGGGACGCCTGCCACAGTATGGCTTGACAAGCAATGTGTAGGTCCACACCCAGGATCAGAACCGGCAAACCCTGGGCCGCCAAAGCAGAACATGTGAACTTAACCACTGCACCACAGGGCTGGCCCCCAGAAGAGTGTGTTTTTAAGAGCACACAGGCCAAGCCTGTGCTCCCCTCTCCTGACCTCACAGGGCTGTTCTGAGGATCCTGGACTTCAGGTATCCCCACATGGATACCTGTTTTTCAAAATGCTCCCAGTAAGAAGCTGCCATGTAACACACTGCTGACTTCTGGTTGACGTTCTTTTCTCTACGGGGGTCATGTGAACTCGTGAGCAAGAGAGTGGTAACCACAGACCATTAGAAATGCAGTCTGTGGTTTTAAATAAAACTAAATCAGACTTCTAAATAGAACCATCTAATAAGTTTCTCCTCTCTGCATCCCACCCCAGGGTCATGGTCAAGACCATGGCCCAAGGCCACTATCACAGGCTCTCCTGCACAACCACCCACCATTAACGTGGAGAGACTGCTGGGCAGAGGGAGGAAAAACTTCCCATTAACCTCTCTTCTTCAATATTTCTCTATGGTTATTTCTAAATGAGTTTCAGAGCCATTTTTCCCCTAGAATCTGTGCTCTCAAATAATTTTCTTCTCTTTCTTTTTTTTGCTGAGCAAGATTCGTCCTGAGCTAACATCTATTGTCAATCTTCCTCTTTTTGTATGTGGGCTGCTGCCACAGCAGGGCCACTGACAGATGAGTGGTGTAGTTCCACAACTAGGAACCGAACCTGGGCCACCAAAGCAGAGTGTGCCAAACTTAACCACTAGGTCACCGGGGCTTGCCCTCACATAATTTTCACTAACTTATGATAGATGTCCTACTTAGGTAATAAAGGAGGGAGAAAAATAAAATATTTTGCCGTGCACATTTGCAAAACAGCTATCAACAAGAGCCTCTCTTCCCGCAGTAACTGCCTGGCACACTCCCTGAGGACAGACTGCATTATGTTCAGTCCCTCATCCGGAAACGTGCTGCTGGATTCCAAGTGTCCTCAGGACCCACTCAGACCTCGCTGGCACTCAGGGCTCCAACTCCTCCCAGGCTGTCCCAGCACTTACCGAGGACAGGATGCACCTCAGTGAATCTCAACTGGTCTCCAGCAAAACTCAACCAGAAAATCACCAAGGTGCTACATCCGGTTACACACTTCATTTTCTATTTCTTCATTATAAAAACACAGTAAGGGGTTAGTGCTGTGAGCTGGAAGCCCTTCAAGACCCAATCACTCTGGGGTGGAGCTCATGCATGATGACCTCCAAGCAGAACATTTTATGCCCACAACTCCCACCAAAGCAAAGAAACTTCCCAGGCAGGGGCACATGTCTCCCAACACCCCTTATGTGGGGAGAGGAGACCCAAGGACAAACCACCCAACATGTTCCTGGACTTGCAGGCAGTGCTGGAAGAGAAGTAGAAGTTCCCACCGCCAAGAAGGACATGAGGAGTAAAGGCACCACCATGCGCCATGGAAACAGGACAGCTGAGGAGAGGAAGACAGACGCACCCCTGGCACCTAGGTTCTTGGGGAGACAGAAAACAGACAAGGAGTGCACAGGAGCAGAAGAGCAGATGTGGAGTTCACTAGAGGTAGCATCTGCCTGGAAAACAGAGTGGGACAAAGAATTCTTTAAAGACGACAGGCCTAACTGTCTGCCCTGACCTGACCAGTGCAACCACCAAACACAACCGAGGACACAGGACAAAGCCATGCACTCCACTGGGTGTGCTACATCCAAGACATGGGTGCCCTCCAAGAGACAGAGGGAGAGACGGCCGAGGAATGTAGAAAGAGAAGAAGCGGGGTCCTTGGAAACAAGTGGGTGACACATCAGGCCATGAAAATGGCAGCCTAGAGAGAAGGTGAGAATGAAAATAAAGAGCCCGGAGGGAACCCCGAGAAACGTCAACATGTAAGCAAAGGACCAGAGAGAGTGGACAGGAAAGATGACCAGGAGACAATGTAGTCACAGAGGCTGAAAGAAGGAGTAAGAAGGACGCTCAGGAAGCCCAGACTGCAATGTGCTTCTCCTGCTGGCCACTGCCCCAACCCCAAGGGCAAAGGTACCCACCTCACCAGGATCAGAGCAACTAGACAGCACATACAGAACAAAGAAATTAACTCTTTGTCCATACAACAAAACTCTCCCTCCCATTTAACTTTAAAAAAAAAAAAAGGCCAGACTGATCAATTACCAGGTCAAGAACAAGAGTAGCCGTACCAGCATGTGGGAGCCATGGTTACAGATACAAGTTGTGATGCTGCTCCCTCTAAAGCTGCTCAGGACAGAGACAGCAGGGACCCACTGGCACGAATGGGACAGGAAAGAGGCTATGGCCACAGCTGGCCGAACTCCAAGGATGCTGTACTAGTTCAGAAGTCCTGGGGCCAGCCCGGTGGTGTAGTAGTTAAGTTCCCACACTCTGCTTCGGCGGCCCAGGGTTCAGAGGTTTGGATCCTGGGCACGGACCTAGCGCTGTGGCATCCTACATGAAGTAGAGGAAAAGTGACACAGATGTTAGCTCAGCAACAATCTTCCTCAAGCAAAAAGAGGAAGATTGGCAAGAGATGTTAGCTCAGGGCTAATCTTGCTCACAAAAGAAAAGTCCTGGGTGTGCACAGTCAGGAACCCAGTGCCAAGTGAGCTACCAGGTGGTAAACCTCACACCAGCATCTCTCTCTTGAGAACACCCTTCAAGCGAGGCAGGACTTCACCAAGGTTCTCTTGGGACAACAGAGGCTCAGGTATGGCGTTCCCCAGGCATGGACTGCATCAGGTAAATGAAAGAAACCACTGCCCGTAGCAAGCCTTTCAAGTTTACTTAAGTCTCAGGCTACCATCTAAGCAGAGACAAGGAAAAAAGCATGGAATAGTCCACCGTGTTGGTAAGCGGCCTAACCGGGCAGAAGAGGCCAGGATCAGCAGCTAAGCCCCTGGACCACAGAAAGGGAAAAGGATGCCACAACAAGGCCTTCAGAAAATGGGCTTCGCCGCAAACCCAAGAGCAGTTGACCCAGGCTTTGTTTATTTTACATCCTGGCCTTGCTCTGACCCTGGAACGAGTTAAGCACAGTCCATCTGCCAGGAGCAAAGCATGGTGTACCCAGAGATGGAACTGCGACATCACCATGCCAGCACACACTCAGACCCAGAGATGAGCACGTGGGCCTGCAGCATGACCGTGCTTCAGTGTGAAGAGGGTCCCAGGGGTGGCACGGCTAGAGAAAACCCACACAGCAGAACCTTTCATATCACTTCCCACAGCCCGCCCTTCCACCTGCTTCTCTTCCATCTCTCCTGAAGCCTAACGCTAGCCACTACCTGAGCATGCCGTCTACTCCGCCATCCACCCTCTGAAGAGAAACCTAGAACAGCCGTCCCCAGGGGAAGAACGCCAGGGTAATGGCCTGTGGGGCACAGTGAGGCACCAGGTGACTTACAGAGCAGAGCCACAAACACAAAGAAAAGGGATTTAAAAAAGATGTGAGGTTTTAGCTTAAGTAGGTTAGATGACCTTACATACTTGATTATAGCTTTTCCTTTAATAAAGCTCAAAACAGGGCCTGCCCACAGTGTAGCAGTTAAGTTTGAGCACTTTACTTCGGCGGCCTGGGGTTCACAAGCTCAGATCCCAGGCACAGACCTACACACTACCCACCAAGCCAATCGGTGGCAGTGTCCCATATACAAAATAGAGGAAGACTAGCATAGATGTTAGCTCAGTGACAATCTTCCTCAGGCAAAAAGAGAAAAATTGGCAACAGATGTTAGCTGAGGGCTAATCTTCCTCAGCAAAAAGAAAAAAAAAAAAGCTCAAAACAGGGTTTCTCCAGCTGTATCATCCCAATCGCGGCTGCAACCTTTGTCTGCCCCTCACCTGTCTATCTCCATGGGACTCAGGCCCAAAGACTGTCTCTGAGATCCTAGTGTTAGACCCGTCACCAGGCTACACTAAAGCCCAAATTCCACAGCTCCAGCACCCAATTCACAAATAAACAACTCTGTTACAGACCTACCTATAAACCCGGGAGTGGGGTCCCACTCTGTCTCCACTTTTTCTCCATCTGCTGCAGCCAGTGTTCCTATAGACCCTCCATAAGTCACTACTCTGCCCACAGGCAGTACAAAAACACACAGGGATGGAAGGCATGGGGGAGAGGTGAGCTACACAGTAAACTTTTCAAAAGAAAAGGAAAATTGATTTTTATGCTAATATATAAGTTTTAATTATAACACTGAGGCTTAAAATATGGTATTACCATGCCAAAATACCTTAGGATTCTGTAGTTCCTTTAATAAAATCCGGTCACATCTAAATTGGCCTTTTAGCTCAAGTCTCAATTTCAACCTAACTTTATAACATTGTTTGTTATTGTGTCACACAGCAGAATTTAACATAAAAACAGGCACATGGTAGAACCCACTCAGGTGGATACTGTCATCTGGGCATCACGTGACATTTTCGTGAAGCCATCTGTCTCTAAAGGCAGCATCTGGTCAGGCATTGGGATGCAATGTTTAGAACTCTGGTTTCCACTAACAAAAAATAAACAAGAGGGGACAGCCCCATGGCCGAGTGGTTAAGTTCGCGTGCTCCGCTTTGGTGGCCCAGGGTTTCGCCAGTTCGAGTCCTGGGCACAGACGTGGCGCTGCTCATCGGGCCATGCTGAGGCGGCATCCCACATGCCACAACTAGAAGGACTCACAATTAAAATAAACACAACTATGTACCAGGGGGCTTTGGGGAAAAAAGGAAAAATAAAAATCTTTTTAACAAATAAATAAAACAAACAAGAATAAATTTTAAACAAAGGCTGACCACATCCAGGAGATGGACAAAATGGAGAGAGGAGAAGACTCACAGAAGGTGGCGGTGGGAGCACATGATCTAGGCCTACACACCACACACAAGACGCCCTGTCCAGCAAGGGCCACCACCAGCCGAGCATCTGCTCCCAGAGACCAGGCACCAAGGGAAAGCACTGCCCTCAACTCTTCATTCTGGTTCTGCCCTTCTGTCCTCCGAAAACACCCAGGATGCAAACAGTGGCTCCCACCTTCATATGCTAACACTGTCATATGTGGACACGGCCTCAGGATTTATTTTTTCCAATAAACAAGACATCCATTAACAAACGGTCAACAAGGTCCAAAGCTTTAAAAGAAAAGTGTCACTTGATTTCCAAAGAACTCTTTCTCATTTCTCTTACATCTTTACCTCTTTTCCTATCCCTGCCCAGGCAGAGTGCCCTCTGAGCCCATAGGAGCTTCAAACCAGGCCCCAGGCAGGGACTCTGAGCTTCAACAGAAGCGGGGAGGGGGGACAGGGGTATGAAAGAAAACACAGAGTGGTCAGTAGTGAGAAGAAAATGTGTGTGTGTGCACGTGCATGTGTGTTTCTAAGTAGAGGTTTACATACTGGGTCACACTGTGAGCAAAGACCTGGCAGCTCCCACTGCCAAAGTCAACATGTCCCGGCTGCCTAGCCTCCACACTTGTTTCCTTAGAGTGAAATGCAGAGGAAGAGGGGTAGTTGCCTGGCCCCAGGCTCAGGACTCCATCTGGTGCTGCAGCCACCGCTGTGCACAAGTCCAGGGCCACACCACGCAGACTCTGCAGCTCCCAGCCTCTGGCTCTTGCTGGAACAATCATGGGCCCAGGGACTGGGCTACTGTTCTGCTCTGCTTCCCTTTCAAACTTGCTCCCCTGGCAGCACTCAGCTCCATGTTTTGTATCCCTCATACAGCTGGGGGGACCTCAGTGGCAAGTAAGAGATGGTACAGACTTACTCAGCTGGAGCAAACACTGCACTCTCGCATTCAGAAGAGTGCACACTTGGAACCCCACCACCACTGTTTTTTGACACTAAGAATATCCCAAATCCCTTCTCCCAACAGGCAATACAAACAGCAATCATGATACCTATTCTAGAGTGGAGAAGAGACTAGAATTCTCATAGGCCCATCATGAATGTGCCTCCCCAACTCTGTCCAGCCAGTCCCCAGACACAGCCGCACCGGCACACAGCTCTCCATTTCCTTCCTCTAGCCTTCTTCTTCCTCCCAACAAGATGGGTGGGCTGCAAAAGCAACTTGCTGTAGCAAACAGTTTTGAGCTGTGCAGAGCCCTCACCCTGCGTTACATTCGGTAAGGCACAGTAGGAAGGGAAGATGGTACTTTGTGTTGTTCCAGCAGTAAAGTTCAGCTCAGTTTTAACAGAACTTAAGGAGCATCTACTCCAAGCCAGATACAAGCAAATCTCTTCACCCTCAAATATAAAACATGGAGGAAATCTCTTTAGCCAGCCTTAAGATTTGACGGTATTAAAAAATAACATTGGCTCCATGGGAATCCCTATAGTTAGTAATGGGAGGAAAACAATAGCAATATTACAGCTAACAAAATGAGGTATTACAAACAGCCTACGAACCCTTCTCCAGGCCAAGCAGATGGCATGCCCTCCTTCCCAGTGCAGCTGAGCAGTGCGGCTAAGGTCACACAGCCCAGAGTCCTGTTCCAGCTAGAAAGCTCCAGAGGGAAAGAACAGAGTCCAACAGCCAGAACTCAGAGCACCTGCGCAGCCACTGCCGGGGCAGGGGTCATCTTGCCCTCCCTGCTCTGACGTGTCTGCTTCCCAAACCTTCTCCCCAGACACAGGGCTCTCCCAGCAATTCCAGAGGACCGAAGTTCTAGTGATCAACCAGACCTGTGGTGAGAAGAGGGAGAGCTTCTGGGGAAAAGTTAATGCAACGGCCACTTGTTACAGTAACAAAAAAACACGCATTTAATGAAATCTAATTAAGTGACATCTAACATTCTGTACTTTATATGTAGCTTAAGGGAGCCTAGCCAAAGAATATTACCCAGTACCTCAAAATTACAATAAAAATTTACTATACTGAAAAATTTGGTAAACTGTATCAGTGTAATTAGTTATGCATATTTCTTTGATAATGAAGTAAGGTGTGCTTTATCATCTATTTTTAAATCCTAACAAAACTTCTTTGTTAAAAAGGCAAATGAAATCAACATTAGGGTCTACAAGTTCCTGACGACCTGCAAATCCAACCCAGCCGGCTGTGTGTCCAAGGGCCACGGCAGCCACAGTGTGAGGCAGAAGCCACAGGAGCTCTGGTGTGGTGACCATGTACTGCATCTAACGGCCAGCTAGTCCTCGGAGTGCTGGCAGGGTGAGGAAGAAGGGTCACTAGCACCAGACAAGCGGGTGCAAAAGCATCTGCGTAGGGAGAGTTGCTCTTATCGGCTTCAATATGAGATGTCAAAACATTCTGTCAGCAGGGGCACCAAGGACAGGACCCCTCCTCTGCTTCCTGCCCTCTTCAACCCTGCTGTTCAGGCAGCCCCCCGTGTTACCAGCATGTGAACAGCAGGGAGAGGGGAACTTAGTTCTGTTGCTAACAAGACTTCCAGTCCCCTGTGCCCTTGGTGAGGCAGGGCCGAGTGTCAGTGGTGCGCACCTCCATGGCAAGCATGCTGGACACTGGGAGACTATGCACATCACTCTTCCGCGTGCCTTATACACTCAACATTTCAGCAAGTCAAAAAGTCAACACTTTTCTGTTTCAAATAGAGGTGTCCAATTAAAAATATAAACTATTAAACCTAAGCCTCCCTTCACACAAACAATACTGCCTTTATTATTATACCATGACACTTTCAGAAACCATTTTGTTTTTGGAAACATAATCTAACAGCCCCGATTCACAGTAAGTGTGAGTCTAACATGCATGTGCCGCCTCGGGGTCAGCGCTGGAAAACAACGCTCAGCAGCAGCCCAGCCTCACTCCCTCCTTCCCTAAACCTGGTGAAAGGTGTGCCAGCAAGAGCCATTTCAATCTCATCACTTCTCTGAAAAGGGGGTTTGGCCCTTCTGCTTTACCAAGAAAGATGTCAACCAAGTGAGAATTATACCAGCTGTGAACACAAAGTAGAGTTTTATGCTAGAGAAAGGTTAAAGAAAAAAAAAACCTAAATCTAATTATTTTAAAGCTATATTTTCATGGAGCTTTATTTCCATGAACAGTGTCACTTAATCTCTAAAGAAATCTTTAAGATGGATATCACCCTTAGCACTTCAGAGGGGAGGAACTGAGGCTCACAGGATTGAAGACATGGGCCCAGGGTCACAGAACTAGCACCAGTGAGTCCAGCACACACAGGCTGTCACAGACCCCTGTAACCACAGCCACACCTGGCATATCGCAGGGCACAACCAGTCCAGAGTTCATCCAAACTGGGCCCCAAATGACACCCAGATGGGTACAGAAGCACAGCAGTAAACACTAAACGAGTCTTAACAAGCCCACTTTTGTCACAAAGAGTGACCATAAATCTGATCTAAGTGGCTCATAATCCACCTTCGACGGTCAAAATAAGAATTAAAAACAGGGGCCGGCTCCGTGGCTGAGTGCTTAAGTTCGCACGCTCCGCTGCGGTGGCCCAGGGTTTGGATCCTGGGCGCGGACGTGGCACCGCTCATCAGGCCACGTTGAGGCGGCGTCCCACATCCGACAACTAGAAGGACCTGCAACTAAGATATACAACTATGTACGGGGGGGTTTGGGGAGATAAAGCAGAAAAAAAAAAGATTGGCAACAATTGTTAGCCCAGGTGCCAATTTAAAAAAAAAAAAAGAATTAAAAATAATAATATGAATAACAATGGAAAATTATTAAAGGGCCTACAAAATTACTCTATTTTTAAAATTCTACTTTTGATGCCAGGATAGGTCTGGGAGGGTAAACCTCAGCCAGCCACTCACACGGCTATGGCCTGTGGCCCCTGTTCACACATTCAGGCCACTGACCGAGAGGGAGGGTCTCCCTATTGGGCAGTTGCAATAACACCTCACGTTAATAAGAACTTCTATCTTTATTCAATCCAAACACTGTAGATTTTTTTAAAGACTATTATAGTCTTTATTTTTTTGGTATGCTTTTTGGTGAGGAAGATTGGCCCTGAGCTAACATCTGTTGCCAATATTCCTCTTTTTTCCCCTCCCCAAAGACCCAGTACCTAGTTGTATATTCTAGTTGTAGATCCTTCTAGTTCTTCCATGTGGGACGCCACCACAATGTGGCTTGATGAGTGGTGTGTCAGTCCACACCCAGGATCCGAACCTGCAAACACAGGCCACCAAAGCAGAGCACGCAAATTTAACCACTCAGCCTCAGGGCCAGCCCCTATCATCAATATTAACTGAATACTTATGGTTCACAAAAAGTGATAAATGGCATTAGGCACCTTGGGTTATTACTGTGGTACGGTCAAAAAAGCCAATCCTTCATATATGAGGAAACCTTCTAAATATTAACACATCTATTCCTCTCAATCCACCAGACCAAATGGGCCAACCCAAGAATCTATCAGCAAAGAACTGCTGATAACTGGTTTTCTTTTATTCAGAAATCATCAAATATTTACTAAGAATACTTACCCAACCTAAGCAGCTTTTTGCTTTTCCTTGTTATAAATTAAGACCAATATTACAGGTCTAAACACAGGCAGAGCTCAGCATCCTCATGGGGGGTCTAGCTCTCCCTCTGACTCCACCCCATCCTCCTCTCCTGGACTCTGTCTCTCAATGGCTGCCCCACTGCCTAGACAATCACGCAGAATCTACGTGCACATCCTGGGAAACCACCATGAGTGCTCTCGAGTGCTACAAACCCCACCATCAACTCCACCTGATCACTCACATCCCCAAGTGGCCGGGCAGGCTACTTCCTAACTGCTAACCATCCTGCAGGTTAACAGAAGACAATCCCAGGCCTACGGTCAGAGACATCTAAGATTTCTTTTCCAGCAAACCTTATCCCTATTTCCAAGGAAATACTTCAGTCAATTGAAAGAGACCATGTGGGTGCATCTCAAAATGGCCTGATTCAGGGATGGCTGAGATAAAGGATGTCTTAGGGGCCGGCCCAGTGGCCCAGCAGTTAAGTGCACATGTTCTGCTTTGGCAGCCCGGGGTTTGCTGGTTCGGATCCCAGGTGGGGACATGGCACCACTTGGCAAGCCATGCTGTGTTAGGCGTCCCACATATAAAGTAGAGGAGGATGGGCACGGGTGTGAACTCAGGGCCAGTCTTCCTCAGCAAAAAGAGGACTGGCATCAGATGTTAGCTCAGGGCCAATCTTCCCCAAAAAAAAGGATGGGTTATATTAGCTTAAGAACAGTCACCAAGAAAGTAGCATGAGGGGGCCAGCCCCATGGCCGAGTGGTTAAGTTCACGTGCTCCACTTTGGTGGCCCAGGGTTTCACCGGTTCAGCTCCTGGGCGCGGACATGGCACTGCTTGTCAGGCCACGCTGAGGCGGTGTCCCACATGCCACAACTAGAAGGACCGAGAACTAAAAACTATACAACTATGTACTGGGGGGATTTGGGGAGAAAAAGCAGAAAAAAAAAGATTGGCAACAGATGTTAGCTGGTAGTAGTTAACTAACAGTTAGTTGCCAATCTTTACAAAAAAGAAAAAAGAAAGTAGCACAAAAGGTTTCTTTTGTGCCTGCTAGGAACTACAACACAGAATACATAATACACTTTTGGACTATTTCTTTTGAAACACTAGTACCTGGTCAAGGTATGAAAAACTAAAATGAGTCATGAGCTTTCTTTCCAATTGTTATCAATCCATATGTCAGACAAAACAAACCCTCTGCCAATGTGCTACATCTCCCAAGGGAAGACCTCATCCTAGAGCACAGATGCTCAGTTAGACGGGAGACCAGTGTCTCTAAGGAAGCAGCCGCCCCTCCTCTCAAAAACTCTGCCAGGAACTCCCAGAAGGAGTTAAGGAGTTAGGGAAACCTAGCACAAGATCCCATTCCTTACCCACCCACCATACACGCTGGCCTCAAACTTCTAGGAATACCACAAGGAGCAACCAAGGCTCCCCAGCAGGTACTCGCTGCCCAGACACCCGGGACACCAGACCAGAGTCAGGCATCCACTGCTTCCCCACGAGGAACAGTGACAATTCTCAGACTAGAAAAGCTCTTCCTCGTGCAGAGTGTTAATGCAATACGCATAGAGCACAAAACAAACACGGCTAGTGAGTACACAGTCCTGGTGGTCTCCAGACTACTTGGGAGGGAGCAAATAAGACAAAGGAAGCTGAGAAGAAACAAACTTCCTTCCCAGGCCAGGCTCCCAATCTGTTTAACTTTTCCGCAGAATTCCTCTCACCAGGACACCAGGGACGCTGTTTATTAACCGCACACAGCTCACCACCACTACTCGGAAACCCTCCACTGAGTGCAATCCAGGACAAAACTCAGAACACTGAGTCAAAACTCTATCAAGCCCAAGAAAACCAACGTGGAGACTTAAGTATTTCTGTGTAGTCCTTTTTACAAACCACTGAGAAGAACACACACTGACGAGAGGCAGCGCAAATACTCACCGATTCCATAGCTGAAAGTCGGTGCTGATGAGGACTGTCTGGCAAACCCAGCAAAGCCGTGCTCAGAGCACTGCTGCCCGTGTCCTGAAACCAGAGAGCAGAGCGAACACATGTCAGTGGCCATTCCTACTTCAGTGCTTCTCATTTCTGTCTCTCTCCATTATGGACCAATATTTATCCCACCACTGCCTTCCTTCATTTCCCTTAACTCCACACAAGCAAAAAGACTTCATGACATTTGTTTGGCTGATTTGGGGTCATAAAAGGAGAGTAAAGGCCAGAGCTGGGCTCACAGCTGACGATTTGTTTGAATCCAAAAGAAATCTCTGTCCTCCATCACCTTTCCTGGGAAGCAGTGCCAGGAAGGCCAGGCTGAGGAGAGAACACTCGGGCAGGCTTGTCCTTCTTGAAGACACGGGGCTTCCAGAATAGGGCCCTCCCTGGAGGAGCCATTCATAGACTTTTCTCTGTACATGGAGTTTGACAGAAATCTCACAATTATTAAACTTTTGTCAAAGTTATGCACTTTGCATCCTCTCCAGACTTCCTGTCACACTCAGAATAAAATCTAAACTCTCCCTTTGGCTCACAAAGTCCCAATGGCCCACCTCTCTCGGCCTCCCACACTCACCTGTGCCCACCTACACCTCCACCTCCCCGCTGTGCGGCCTCCACCCGGAGAGCCCCACCTTAGCACCACCCACCCTCTCTCTTCCATTTTCAGTCTGTGCACCAGTCTCTCTCACAGGACATTCCTGGCCACCCTATATCCACCCCGTCCTACTCACTCTCTCCCTCAATGTACTTAGGGATCCATTCTCAAAGACAAAGGATCATAACTCAGACCAAATATGGTTCCAGTGACTCCAGTTCAGCATCTTACCACATGAGTTTGAGTTCCTCGCAACACAACTTAGGAGAAACAGGAAGATGAAGGCAAGCCCACCACGGCCTGCACACTTTGTAAATATGATGAAGAAATAGTGTCTGGGGGTGGCTGCATACAGAGGGGCCTCTTAGATAAGGCAAGCACACAGAGCCGGCGCTCACCGAACAGAGCAGTCCATTCAACGGCTGCCTCCTTCCAACTCACTCCTGACAGAAGCCGGGCCACTCTGTGCAGCTGCCACCCACGGGTAAACAATCTCTTCACCCATTATTAAGCTACAACTATACATATCAATATAAGTGAATCTCAAAAGGCATAATAACGAATGAAAACAAAAGATCTCAGAAGAAGATACTGAATATATCTGTGTCTTTCAAAAGCACAGGAAACAATAAATTTTATTTACTACATATACAGTAAAACATCAATGAAAAGCAAACCACCATAAAATACAAAATTCGAACTAACGGTTCCTCCTGGTGGTGGGGGTAGGTGGATACTACTCAGGAAGAGCACCCAGAAGTTTCCACGAGGGATATGGGTAAAGCAGGCTTAGCTGGAGCATAGGCATGGGAAGCCGGCTGCCATGTTTACACCATAACAACTGCACACCTCACACGCTGTCCTAGCTAGAGACTTCCAGAACCCCCACAGTGCCAGAGGCTGCGCACCCTGCACTCCTCCGCTGCCCCGGCAGGTTGTGGAGAGGAGAAAGTAGCACAGGCCACGCCCTGTGAAAGCCGGGCTAATCCCTGGTCCCTGAACTGTGCAACTGGCCACTCCTCCATTTTGTGATTAATGGAAATAATTTATTTCTGTCATTCACAACCAGGAATTTAAAAGTACAGAGACAACTAAGAACGTACTTCATTCACCAAATATTTTTACATCAAAATGTAGCAATTTCAACAATATGAGGGTAAACTCAAAGTCTACTATCAAAAAAAGAGCAAATGACACAATAAACAATCTTGCAAAATCACCGTAAAAAACTGATTTTATTTAGAAGCCTCTCAAACCTCCTATACACAATAAATCAAATAAATCAAGTAGCTACCATAGCCTTGCCATACAAACACAATAAGAGTGCCAGTAAGAAAGTGAGAAATTATACCGCAGAACCATGAAGAAAATCAATGTAATAAAACTGTATAATCTCCCAGGAGAGCTGTGAGGTCTTCAAGAATAAAACAAACCAGTACTAATGAAAAAGAAAACAGCGCTCCCACCCTTTTCTCCATGCCCCGAGGTGAGCGGGGCGGGGGCGGGGGGGGGGGGGGGGGGGGAGGTCAGGGCAGGTTCTCAGGACTCGTAGGCACAGGAGTCCCAAGCTCTGTGCTCACAGTGGTTTCCTGGCCTGTGCTGACACATGTGTGTGTCCTGCAAAGATGGAGCAAGACTTTTCTCTCCTTATAATCTTGTACAGCCCCTTTCAAAGCCAACATTAACATCCGGGACTACCAAACACAAACGTGGAAAAGCAGCTTCCAATCACTACAACTTGGTTTTACTGAAAAGTAACAAGTAGGTCATTAAGCTTTCCCATGTTCCTATAAAAACAGTAATGGAACAATACAGAATTGTATTGTGTAATGAATGTCTGTAATAGGAAGACAGCAAATCATAACATCGACTAGCACAGATGTGAAGAAAATGTGAGGCCCTTCCAATCCAAGGTTTCTTCAACTCAGCACTGCTGACACTGGGGCCAGATCACTCTCTGTTCTCCCGAGCATTGAAGGGTGTGGAGTAGCAGCCCTGGCCTCCACCCACAGGACGCCAGTAGCACCCCCTGAGGTGTGACGACCACAATGTCTCCAGACACTGCCATAGTCCCCTGAAGGGCAAAAGCATCTGGTAGAGAATTAGGCTCTAATTCAACTGCTACTTTATAAATAAGGAAACTGGGCCCAAATTTGGTAAAATGAGGTGGGAAAAAAATTTTTTTTTTAGTTGTCTGAGGTCAAGCAGGGAATGAAAACCAAGTTGGAAACAGAACCCAGGTCTTCTAAATCCTGGTCTGAAGGACTTTTCATTCTAAGGGAAAATACTTTAGTAACTGACTCAATTATTTCTGGAAGACAATACAAATTAAAAGCCTCTAAAATATTTATACCATATAACAGAGTAATCCAATTTCTGGGGAATACACGTAGAAGAAATATTCTAAGATATGAAAAAAGCTTCACACAGCATACACGTTCACATCAGAACTATCACTATCCCAACTAGAATCAAGCTACAGTTTCAAACAGAAATGCACCAGACTACACTTTTTACTGTCAGCTTCTAGCTCAGGAGTTTCAAAGAGCATGTTCCCAGCCCAGAAATAAAGAGCTCAGGGCACAGAGTGCAGGCGCAGACCATGGAGACATGAAAAAGTCAGTGTCTCATACAGCTGGCAGGCGACAAGTCAGAGGGGCAGGAATTCGATAGACAGACAACTGCCCACCCATGTCTGGGGGTGGGCGAGGCCACAATGGATGCACTGCCTCACCAAGAATCCATCAGAACCAAGAGGGAGAAGTTCCCACCAATGGGGCTAGCAATATGGACAAGTGCTGAGAAGTCTGACACATACAATCTGTGTAAGAAAAATGGCACCAAGGACTGGCCCAGTAGCATAGTGGTTAAGTTCATGCGCTCCGCTTCGGCAGCCCAGGGTTCACAGGTTCAGATCCCTGGTACGGACCTACACACCACTCATCAAGCCATGCTGTGGCAGTGTCCCACATGCAAAATAGAGGAGGACTGGCACAGATGTTAGCTCAGTGACAATCTTCCTCAAGCAAAAAGAGGAAGATTAGCAACAGACGTTGGCTCACAGCCAATCTTCCTCACCCCCCCAAAAAAAGAAAGAAAATGACGCAAATTTTTGAGAAAAATTAGGAGTCATCTTTAACACTAGTGGTGGTTATTTCTGAATGGTGGGGCAATGCAAGATTTTAAATTTATCTTTCTACTCTTTCATATCCCACCAATTCCTTTAATGAGCTGGGGGCCACTTTAGGGGCAGAGAAAAAACTTCATAAAAAAATTACCAAGAAATTTCATGATATTCATAATAAGCCATCTCATTTCTGCATGAAAATTTACACTGGAAAGCTGGCCTTCCTTTCTCTGCTACACAACGAGAGACAGTGTTGTTTTCACTCAGGTTCTCCGTGAAGAGCCACCAACGGCATGCACACTGACCTCAGCAAGACTCATAATCATGTAAGGACCCTAGATAGACTCTATTATTTTGGGGCGGGGGGGGCTGTCCTAAATTACTAATGTTTTCACCACAGAGAGCCATCCTTTTCTCCTCTAAAGGAACTCCAAGTTTTGGAAGATTTCACTTATAGAACTATATTTAGTTAACCTCCATTTTTATTAATCAAAGACCTATAACTGCTAATCATAGTTTCTGATCAGCAGTAGAGGAGCAATTTTTTTTTTTTTTTTGAGGAAGATTAGCCCTAAGCTAACATCTGCTACCAAGCCTCCTCTTTTTGCTGAGGAAGCCTGGCCCTGAGCTAACATCTGTGCCCACCTTCCTCTACTTTATATGTGGGATGCCTGCCACAGCATGGCTTGATAAGCGGTGCCATGTCCGCACCCAGGATCCGAACGGGCGAACCCCGGGCCACTGAAGCAGAACGTGCGAAGTTAACCGCTGTGCCACCGGGCCGGCCCCAGGAGCAATTTTTTTAAACCTATTTTGATGTACTTCCAATCAACACCAAAGAAACCATGGTATCTTTAGTTGGCCCACACACCAGTCTTTCAGATTAATAATTTTCCCTCTGGATTTAAAGTACTGAACACGGCTCAGGCCTCCTGATCTCCGTCCCTTCACCACCTTTCCAAATGCCCTAATTAGCCCAGGAATCCAAATTAGCAGCAGCCTGGTCTTCCTACAGAGGCCTCAGCCCACAGGTCTTAAAGCATTGTTAGCCACAGAACCGCTTTCTCAATCCCCCTCTTCTACAGCTCTCATCAGCAGAGGTTCACCACGCAAGGGGCTCATGCTCCTTGTATGAGCCTGACTGACTCTGGTGCCCCGGAGGCGGCACCCTGGATGACTACACTCCACGTACCCTCAGTGACAGAACCAGCACAAACGGCACCAGGGTTCTGTGTGGTGGCCACATCCCAAGAGCTGCAGGACTGTGTCCATTTCTGTCTTCTCCTCCCTCCTCCCCATGGAAAAGTGGCAGCGTGTTCCTTCCGTGTGGGAGGCTCTGTGAACAGAGGGGCAGGCACAGGGCTGGGTCTGAAGAGACCAGTACCAACTATGGCTTTCCTGATAAGTGCACATCTTCCTCAACTTATGTCTTGATAAACCCATCATGAGCTGAAAACATCCTAAGTCGAAAATGCATTTAATCCATCTAACCTACTGAAGATCACAACCTCGCCTAGCCTACCTTACACGTGCTCAGAACACCGACGTCAGCCTACAGTTGGGCAGAATCATCTAACATAAAGCCCATTTTATAGTAAAGTGTTGACTACCTCATGTAACTGATTGAATACTGTACTGAAAGGGAAAACACAGTGGTTGTGTGAGGACAGACGGTTGTAAATGTATCGGTTATTTACCCATGTGATCGCAGGGCTCTCTGCCACTGCCTGCAGCATCTCAGCATCGCAAGAGAGGATCATAAGAGCATAGCACAGGAAAAGATCAAAATTCAAAGTATGGTTTCTACTGAATGCGTATCGCTTTCACACCATCATAAAGTCGAAAAATCCTAAGTCGAACAGCCGTTAAGTCGGAGACCGTCTGTAAATATTTCTTCAGTAAGTTCAAACTCATGCTCAGAGACAGCAAGAGATGTGTTTCAAGGTCTGCACACAGACAAGCTAGGTCCAGCAGCAACACCAACACTCACAGGAGAGCCCTCAGTGGCTCCCTGGTACTAGACTGAACTATTTGAGATCACCATCTTTGTAGGTCGAGAATGGTCCAATCACGGTCTCCACAAGAATGCTCATAGCAGTTTTATTCATAATTGCCAAAATCTGGAATCAGCCTCGATGTCCTTCAACAGGTGAATGGTTAAACAGACTGCTGTCTGTGTACACCATGACATGCACTCACCAACAAAAAGGAGCTACTGACACAGCAAGCCCTCGCATGGATCGCAAGGAATCATGCGGACCCAACAAAGCCAGTCCCAGAAGGTTACGTCTACCTGACTCCATTTATATGACATTCTCATAGGACAGTTTCAGAAATGGAGGACAGACTGGTGGTCGCCAGGGTTAGGGACAAGAGTGAGGAGATGAGGTAGAAGGGAGGTGGGTGTGGTGATAAACAGCAACAGGAGAGACCTGTGTGGTGACGGTGGATACAGGGACCTAAACATGTGATAAAAGTGCACACAGCACACAGTGCAAGTCAACTGGAGTGATCAGAGTAAGATTTGTAGACTCTATCAATGTCAACATCCTGGTTGAGATTTTATACTACAGTTCTGCAAAATGTTACTTTTGGAAAAACTGGACCAATTATAAAGGGACCTCTCTGTATTATTTCTTACAACTGTATGTGAATCTACAATGATCTCATTTTGTTCAAAAAAAAAGGTCTAATACTGGCAATGTCATATGGTTTGACCTAATATTAATTCATTTAATCCTCACAATTCCATAAGGTAGGTATCATTATTATCCCCACTTTACAGAGGAGAAAACTGAGGCCCTGAGAAGGTGAGAAACTTAGCCAAGGTCCCACATTAATGGTGGGGCGAGGACTCACATTTGGGCTGGCTGGCTGCAGAGCACGCACACTCAGTCACTCTCTCTCTCAAAACTGGAAATGTAAAATACAAACGTGCGCGCTCTTCTCATTGCAGCTTTTAAAACATCCTTCAAACGGGACCCTAGAGGACTGAAGGAAGACAGTTTGAAGACCACGGATCTGTCTCACCGCATTTTAAAGTTCGCAGTCACAGAAAGATCTGACAGACTGAATTCTACCTGCCAACAAGCCAGGAAACATGCCCTCCCCTGACAGTGCCCAGAGTCCCACAGTCCCATGTCTCACTCTGCTGTGGAGTGGGCGCCACTGTCATCTCCAGTCAGGGCTGTTATCCTGCCCTTGACCAACATCCAGGGAAACAAGCTGGGGGGGGGGGGGGGGGGGTTGCAATTATTTGTTTTTTGTTTTAGAATGGGTGCTCTTTGTTACTGGTTTTTTTTTTTTAAAGATTTTATTTTTTTCCCTTTTCTCCCCAAAGCCCCCCAGTACACAGTTGTATATTCTTAGTTGTGAGTCCTTCCAGTTGTGGCATGTGGGACACCGCTTCAGCATGGTTTGATGAGCAGTGCCATGTCCGCGCCCAGGATTCAACAGATGAAACACTAGGCCGCCTGCAGCGGAGCGCGCGAACTTAACCACTCGGCCACGGGGCCAGCCCCCCGTTACTGTTTTCTTTATTTGATTTAGAGTGAGAAAGAAGGCTCGAGGGAATAAATAAAGGCAACTAAGCAAACTTTAGAAATGAGGTGGGGTGGGAAAGAAGCTGGAAGGAGAACGACCGCTCCTTACACAACTCCTTTCTTCAATCCAAATGTTCCTCTTTCGCTGCAGGACAAAACAAGCAAGAAACAGAAAACTAACGTTTCAAGACAATTCTCTTTATACCCCTTAACAGAAGAAAGTGTAAAGTGAACAGATGCAGAATGAGCACAGAGGGGTCCATTGAACACACCCTCCCCTTGCAGGAGGACTGTGCTGACAGTAATCCAACACCCTGCTGGTCGCCCAGGAAGCAGGAGAAGCCTGAGGCTCCAGTCCAAAGCAAACGGATCTCACGCTCATGCTAACAAATCCAGGGAAGTGACAGAAAATGAGTTTCTTAAAATAAATGCATAGCTATAAAGAAAGACAGAAGAGGCCAGCTCTTTAGACCAGAAACTGAGAAATTCCTGAAAATTGGGAGGATAAAAGTGTGAAATCAAACAAGAGAAAGTAACTGGGAGTAAGCTGTGAAAATAGGCCCCTGACATCCAGAGGGAGTGGACAACGCTGGACCGTGCAAACCAGGCTGTCCTGTCCCTGGCAGGAGTCACTCAGACTCCAGAAAACATTAATCAGTGCTGACTTTCACTCAGGAAGTCCACAACTGTTAAATTCACAGGCTCCCTGA